>NC_058403.1:180879662-181064513 GCF_002201575.2 Neomonachus schauinslandi | reverse complement strand
TTTTTATTTTTTTTACTTTTTTTTAAAGACTTTATTTATTTATTTGAGAGAGAGAATGAGAGACAGAGAGTATGAGAGGGAGGAGGGTCAGAGGGAGAAGCAGACTCCCCGCCGAGCAGGGAGCCCGATGCGGGACTCGATCCCAGGACTCCAGGATCATGACCTGAGCCGAAGGCAGTCGCTCAACCAACTGAGCCACCCAGGCGCCCACATCAATTCTTTCTTTAACACATGGAAAATACTCCTTTACTTTCCACTTTAATTTAGTAAAAAAAAGAGTAGAGTTGCAATCCACTAAATTGTCGTTATGACCCACTCAGGGCAGATTGACGTTAGAGACGCAAACTGAAGGTGGGTTGCGAGCTTGACAAAGCAAAAATTAAATGGGGTAGCGGCTCTGGCTCAGAGTCTCTGGAGCAGGTCAGCTGGGTCAGGATAAGGGCTCTTGAAAAGCCCCTCTTAATGTGCAAATGAAGAGCCTAAATAGACTTCCATTGTCTTGGAAAAAGGAATAAAGAACACCTTTTTGTTCTTTTGAGTGGTTTACCAAAAGCTGCTTCTCTCCTTTATTCTGTAATTACATACATTCTCTCCTGTGCCTGGAGAGAACTGGCCAGTTTTGTGTAAATGGCTCTCAATCTCTTTTAGAGAGATCTAGTATGTTCTGGATGGCCCCTACCAATGGTGGGACAGGACAACGGAGTCCCTAAAATAGTTACCTCGAGGAGAATCATCTTTAAGTTCAACTCAAAGTGTTGAAAATCCACGGAGGTGGGTTGGTTTTGGCATAGTGGTTGGTTGATGTCCCTTGGATCCCGCCATCTTAGCACAGTGGTCGTGCTTTGGTCAAAAATGGCTGATTGTGAGCCTGTTAATGGAAAAAAACTGTTAACATTAAAGCCCAACACAAGGGTTCAGTGCACCTCAGCAGGCGCATGGACCAGTTAGGACAACCCAGTTATCAACGGCCAACCACCAGTCGCGGTGCGGAACCAGCCCTCAACAGCGCCCCCGTGTGTTCCCGAGAAGCAATGGCAGTGGTAAACTGATCCCCATGGAGTTGCTGTGGCCCGTGGAAGAGGAGTTAACTCTTTCTCTACTCAGTAAATTCTGGAGTTCTGGGTGTATGTGGGGAGACGTTTTAAAAGAATGATACAGAACATTCTGCTATTAAAACAGAGATTAACTTCCAAAAAAAAGGGGCCAGATTTGAATCCTGAGTTTGTAGAGCATTTGGCACCATGCTGCCCTAGGCCCATCTTACGGAGCCCATGTTCTGAAGTACTTCACCTGTGGGGCTCTAGGGAAAGGTGAGCCTTTCCTAGTACATGGGCAACAAAGCTGCCAAGGTAGTTCAGGATCAGACTGAGGTGGGCGTGAATTCTAGAATCAGATGCCAATGCTTTATCTAGTAGACAATAAGGAGGCATGGGAGGTTCTGAGCAAGGGAATCCTAACCACCCATTTATTATTATTATTATTATTATTATTATTTTGCTGGGGAAGCAATTTGGTAGCTTTGTGTGTCAGTCCCTGGGCTACGTACACTCTTCTGTGCATCTATCATTTCATCCTTCCAATAGCCCCATGAGGCATGAGTACAATCAGCACCCCCCCCACCCCCACCATGTTTTACAACCTTTAATTCAAATATGAAATTTCAATATAAGCCATTTGCAGGGCTTGGGGCTTGTTCTTTTAAAAATAAGAATGGAGGAATGCAACGAAATGATCTTCCCATTTTTTCCTCAAAAAATTTCCAAGAAAGGATGGCTCATGGGACCATGAAAGCTCCAGTTAGTCATACCCACTTTCTTCCCCTCCCAATTATCTTGCATCCTTTCTGTAATCCTCACACACATTCCTGAATGAAGATTTACAGCTCATCTTTGTTTACATAACCATTTAAAAATACTCAGCATCAGCTTGCTTCTTATAATGCCAAACGAATCAAATCAGGAAACTACTTCGATATGCATGTCTAGTGATAGAACTGAACTCAAACTCAGGCAGCCCAGCTCTGGAACCCACGCCTTTAGCCACGAGCACAGTGTTTCCCAAACTCATCTGGACTGAGCTGCAGAGTCAGAAATATGAATTACATCATGACCCGGGACACACACTAGGAAACAATATTTCACTGTGTCATGTACACTGATTCCCTCCCCCGCTTCTATTCTCTTCTATGCTCTTCTATTTCATTCCTTGAAAGTTTTTAGTTATGGCTCACAAAAGTGATTTTACATCCCACCAATGATGGGGTTACAACCCATAGTCTGAAAAACAGTGCATGAGAACATACTATTTTGTAAAGAAAAAGGCAACCGATGTGACCCAGGAAGTGTATAGGACAGGGCAGATTGTATTTATGCCCCTAATTGTGGGGAGTAGGCAAGAAGGGCTATGGTCAGGCATTTGGAAGAGAGAGAGAGAGAGAGAGAGAGGAGACAACTGTTAGGGGTCCAATCACCCTTGACGACTTCCATGGAGGAGGAAGACATAGTTCTAAGCCTTGAGAATAAATGGAATTTAGTGAAGAAAGTCAGGGAAGGACATATCTACAGAACAACAGTCTCCAGGCTGTGAGGGATTAAAGTCAGAACTACTCAATCTCAGAATTATCATTTGTAAAATGGAGATAATAACTGTCCTTACCTGAACAGGTTACTCTGGAGCCGGAAGGAAATAATGCATGTATCATGCTTTGCACTTGGTTGCTTCTTCATTAGAGATCAAATGAGAACCATGTAAATAATTTAAAATTTTCTAGTAGCCATATTAAAAAAGGTGAAATTAATTTTAATATTTTGTTCAACCCAATACATACAAAATAATATTGTTTCAATATGCAATCATAAAAAATTATTAATGGGATATTTTACTTTTTTTCATACTAAATCTTTGAAATCCGGTGTATAATTTTTTAAAAAAGATTTTATTTATCTATTTGTCAGAGAGAGAAGCAGACTCCCCGCTGAGCAGGGAGCCCAATGTGGGGCTTGCTCCCAGGACCCTGGGATTGACTGAGCCCCCTAGGCACTGCCGGTGTGTAATATTTATGCTTGCAGCGCATCTCAGTTTTGATTGGCCACATTTCAGGTGTGGAATTGCCACATGTGGCTAATGGCTGCCCTAGTGGACAGTGTGGACCTAGCACATAAAAAGGGTTTCAGAAATATTATTATTGATATAATTATCACCATTGTTATTCAATGGTGAGTGACAGGATCAAGGACTTTTTTGTAGAGGATGGTTGTGCAGAGTTGAGCAGAGGAACAGCCTATTTCCCTACCTTCCAGGACACTTGCTTGCTGGAATTTCAGTGCAGCTAAGGCCTCCAGCCAGTTAAGCCCATGGTTCTAGAGTGCAGCCAACAGGGGCCCTTGGCATGATGGGCAGACTGTGTGAGGCTCAGTGTTTATAATACAGCCATGTTTGTACTTTTTGTTTCTGGTATGAATTAATTATTTACTTATGATATTTAATAAAAACCAGACATCACCTCATTGGTGTTTAAACAAAAACAGTACTATTCATTTTATTCATTCTGCTGGGGTCATCTGCTGTGAGGTTCACAGGGTGGTGGGTGGGGGTTGGGCAGGCAGCCTATGCGGCCTTGTGCCAAATGGTTCTTGGGCCCCAGAGTATTAGCTTCTCATTCAGGTGGGTCTCTGGTGGCCACTACTGAAGGGAGGATAATGGAGTGGGGTTGTGGAATGGGGGGCCTAGCTGGGGCAAGGGAGCAAGAACGCCAGTTGGTGTGCTCACCCAAGAAAGCTGATGCTAGTACGTGGCTCAGGGTGAGGGTTTGAAGGGTGCTAAGCTCTTTATGAGCAGGATCCCATCTATTCCTTCCAACTCCACGGTGAGGTACCCGTTTCACAGAGGAGAAAGCTACAGTTCCGAGAAATCGGACGACTTGCCCAGCTCCATGGCGGTTAAGCCCGTCTCTTTGCAAGGGTGCCTGACTAAAGATTGTGCTCTTTCCCACTTTGTGATGCTGCAACTTCCTTTCCAGACCTTTCTCACCACAGCCACGTTCCCCCTGACATGGTTTTCTCATGATTTGGTGGCTGCATTAAGTCTGGTATGAAGTCTGGTCCAATGCCTTTCTCCTTGGTGAATGGAAACCATTTTCTTTTCTTTTTTCTTTTTTTTTAAAGATTTTATTTATTTATTTGAGAGAGAGAGAATGAGAGACAGAGAGCATGAGAGGGAGGAGGGTCAGAGGGAGAAGCAGACTCCCCGCCGAGCAGGGAGCCCGATGCGGGACTCGATCCTGTGACTCAAGGATCATGACCTGAGCCGAAGGCAGTCGCCTAACCAACTGAGCCACCCAGGCACCCCTGGAAACCATTTTCATACGTGATGTGAACAGGTGTGAGTGTGCTGGTGGATCCAGGTGTCCCAGCTCTCAGGGCGAGTGGGTTGGAGGTTAGGTTCCAGCCCCATCCCCCTCATTCTGCCCAGGGCCAGTGGCCTCTCAGGTGTGAGGAGCATGAGGGTAAGCACTGTTCTATTCTATTTTAGGATGTGGGCGTCATATCACTCCCTGTGCCCCAGCCACACTCTGCTCCCTTTGTTTTCTTGAATTTGCCAAGCTCATCCTTGTCTTGGGGTCTCTAAGCTAGCTCTCTCCCCCCGCCCCTGACCCCGCTGAGAACATCCCCTCCTCTTCCTCAGTCGCCTTGCCTGACCACCCCGGAGAGCTAGTTCTCTACCACTGCACTCTCTTTAGTTCTGGCCATTTATCCCATTCTTATTTGTTGGTTTACCTGCTGACTGACCACCTCCACCATAGAAGGTAAACTCTGTAAGAGCAGAGAACATGTCAGCTTAGCTCATCCATGAACTCCCCATGTTTAGCACAATGTCTGGCCTCAAAGAGACTCTCAGTAGATATTTCTTGCCTGGAGGAAGAAATCATAATGGAAATGCTTCAAAATTCATGCACAACCTGTGAACTTGGGTAAACTCCTTCCTCCCTGGGTCTCAGTTATCACATCTGTGAAATGGCCTCCAGATGACCTCTGAGCTTTCTTCCAGCTCTGAAATTCCACAGCTCTCTGATCTGACACTGGAAACTGCTGAGCCCCACCCCATTCAGTTATTTTGCTTTTATCACTGGAGCACTTCCTTAGAAAAGGGGGTGGGGATCACTGTTCTTGTAAGACCTTAATTCCTTTGGGCAATTTTCCAATTCTTATAATTGTGTTAGAAACCGGCAAAGTTAACTGAGTTATTGATTCTGGAGTTTCGAGTCTCTGCTGGTGAGACCTAACCCACTAGCTGGCAGCTTGGTATTCTTTTTTTCTTTTCTTTCTTCCTTTTTTTTTTTTCCCTTCTTCTTCTTCTTCTCCCTTTTTTTTGGTAATGTTGTGAGATTACAGGCTAGTCCCTGAATCAACAATTCTTTCACTCTATAATAAAGTTGTATTTTCAAATTTTGCTTTTGACTTTAATTGCAGCCAGGCATGAAACAAGAGAAGGAGGGTGCCGTTCCAGATGAGTGCACATTCAAAATCATTCAAACTCTACTTGGAAGAGGAGAGGAAAATTAATAATGAGAACAAACAGGCCTTTGGAACCAGGCTCCCCTTCCTCCCTTCTTTGTAAAATGGAATCCTTCCCCTGACAGAGTAAATGGAAAAAACACCAGAGCAAACAAACTGGGGGAGGTGCTAGCACAATTGGTTCTTTTGGTCTACGCAGACCCAAATAACGTGCAGACTGAACTATGTATGTGATAGAACCAGATAATTCAACGCTCATCCATTCATTCTTTCGTCGGACGAATATTCATTGACCCCCTCCTCTGTGCCAGATGTTGGGTTGAGTGTGGGGATAAAACAGTGAATAAACCAGCTAAAATTTCTATCCTAATATAATACCACTGCTCATGCTAATAGCACTTGTTGTTCGTACTTACTATGTGTAAGTATAAGTGCTTTTCATGAAATTTCTCATTTAGTCCTCATAATACCTTTAGGAAGCACGGGCTGTCATGAGTCCCATTTTAGAGATGAGGGAACTGAGGCACGGGGGCATGAAGTGAGTGGTTCAGGATCACACAGCTGGGGAAGTGGAGAAGCACGGTTGGCTCTGGGGGCTGTGTTCCTGAGCAATGATGTTGAGAGTCCCATAGAGCCAGCAGGTGGGTAAATGGGTGATTCCAAGGTGGTTTGAGAAGTGATAAAATAGCCAACACACATGGAGACTGGGCTGTCTAAAGAGGCTGAAGAAGGGTTTGTGCAAGACAGGATGTCTAGGCTGGGATCTGAAGGGTGAGAAAGAATAGCCAGGTAAAGATCGTGGAGCATCTGGAAGAGATAAACATATTCCAGAAGAGAGAGAAGTGGAAGAGTGGGACAGTGGAGGAAGGGAGGTGAGCCTGGCAGCGTTGACAGGAGGCCAGATCACGAAAGGTCTGGAAGGCCAGGCTAGGACCTTCATGTCCTGGCAGTAGTGGGAAGGTCCTGAAGGAGCAGGGTCAAAGTCACATCTGGGAAAGGTTGTGTCTAGCTGCTCTGGGCACAGAGTGGTTGGGAGGGTTGGAGACAAATCAGTTCCAGGGAGAGCTGAGGGTGGTCTGTCATGAAGCCGGGGACCATGATGAAAAAGAGTAGGGTACTGGTTTGAGAGCGTTAAGGATGTCGAAATTACAGGATTTGGTGGTAATTCAAATCTCTATACTTCAAATCAGGCAGGAGACTTAAATGAACAACTTTGGTTGCCTGCAATAACTGATAATTCTCCCCTTCACTCATGCTATAGAGACAGGGTTATATGAGAAAACCAGGGAGCCCTTTACCCTGTGAGGTCATCTTTTCTCAAAGAGCCACACAAAGTTGATGTGAAGAACATACCTGCATCCATATAAGGAGCAGTCTTTACCATTGTTCTTTATACTATTTTTTTAAAAAGCTTTTATTTATTTGAGAGAGAGAGAGTGAGAGAGAGCATGAGCTGGGGGAGAAGCAGATGGAGAGGTAGAGGCAGACTCCCCCCTGAGTAGGGAGCCCAATGCAGGACTCTATCCCAGGACCCTGGGACCACAACCTGAGCCAAGGCAGATGCTCAACTGACTGAGCCACCCAGGTGCCCCATCTTTATACTATTTTTAAAGTCCCTCATATGAGTTCCCCTGCTTATTTATTTATTTATTATTTATGTATTTTTTGAAAGAGAGAGAGAGAGAGAACTGGGGAGGAGGGCAGAGGGAGAGAAAGAATCTTAAGCAGGCTCCACGCTGAGCATGGAGACCAAACAACATGGGGCTCGATCTCCTGACCCTGAGATCATGACCTCAGCCGAATCAAGAGTCAGATACTTAACCAACTGAGCCACCCAGGTGCCCCTCCCTCTGCTAATTTACAACTAGGATCTAATGATTTTCCTTTTAACTGGTGGTTGAAAGTGATTTGGTCCACCATGTTTTGCTTTTGCCTTGGCTATCAACAAGTTCAGGGTGAATTTTTATTTTATTTTATTTTTATATTTTTAAAAAGATTTTATTTATTTATTTGTCAGAGAGAGAGAGAGCACAAACAGGGGAAGCGGCAGGCAGAAGGAGAAGCAGGGTCCCCCACTGAGCAAGGAGCCTGATGCGGGACTCGATCCCAGGACCCTGAGCCGAAGGCAGACGCTTAACCAACTGAGCCACCCAGGTGTCCCTGGGGTGAATTTTTATACTCCTGATAAATATGTTAGTCTAGGGGCTTGACCTATATGTTTCCTCTTCTTTAATTTATATCGTTTTATACATGTCTTCTTTCTAGTCATAAGTGGCCTCCAATATCGTTTGGAAGAAGTGGTGTATAATAAATATGAACTGCCTCAGAGTGAGGTGGCCAGATCTCGCTCCTATGCCGACTCCTTTCTCACCATTCATGGATGCTGGGTTCCCCCATCGGACTCACTCTTTTGTGTTAGGACATCATCTTCACAAGACCCTGGAGAAGCACACATATATTGTTTTGGAGGGTGACTTTCCTGCACTTATTCACAAGGCAGAAGAGAATTATTCTTTTGAATGCAAGTGTCTGCCACTTCGCAGGGGGGCAGGACTTGAAAGGGATGGGAACTAGGGTGGGGGAGTCTTGGTGGAGATTTGGAGAGCCCCAGGTCAAACCTCAGGGGGAGGCCTTGGAAGCACTGCCCCTAAAGAGGACAAGAGTCATTGGCAGGAGAGGCGGAAGGCCGCCAATGTGGTCAGAGGAAAGTGGGCTAGAGTATGCCTTGTTCATTCAGCCTCGTTTTCCACCATTGTGTTGACACAAGCCAACTAAGCCACACTTTCCACTGCCTTGGACAGCAAATTCAAAATACGGTCGTCCCCTCTTATCTGTGGGAGATATGTTCTAAGTGCCCCAGGGGATGCCCCACACCCTATACATACTAAGTGTTTTCCTATACATATACACCTATGATAAAAGTTTAATGTGTAAATTAGGCACAGTAGGAGAGTAACAATAATAACCAATAATAAAACAGAAAAATTAAAACAATGTACTGTAATAAAAGTTACGTGGATGTGGTCTTTCTCTCTCAAAATACTGTACTGTACTCACCCTTCTTGTGATGACATGAGTTGATAGAATGTCCTTGTGATGAGATGAAGTGAAGGAAATGACAGGCATTGCGATGTAGTGTTAGGCTGCTACTGAGCTTCTTATGATTTGTCAGAAGGAGGATCGTCTGCTTCCAGACGGAGGCTCACCATGGGGACCTGAAGCCGTGGAAAGCAAAGCCACAGATAAGGGAGGCTACTGTACCATGATGAGGTACCTGCCCGTGTGGAATGATGCTTAGGAGGCTTGGAAAGAGGTTCCTGCTTTCTCTTGTCCAAGTATCTTTATCACGTGTCATTCAGTGTATCAAATCGTGGCCATTTCAGGAAGTGTCAGCTAAAATGTGAATACCCCTGAGAAGTGTCATGCAACAAGGATGAAATCATGGAAACACAGGCCTTTGAGCTGGAAGGGGTCTGGGTGATAACTGACAGCAGCCCTCATGTATGTGAGAGCCGGTGAAACTTGATCACAGGGAGGTCAAACTAACCGGACCAAGGACACTAAGTCACTTAGCGGCAAAATCTGGATTAGAACTCAGACCTCCGGCTTCTAGTAGAAGCTCTTTCCATGACACATGATTAGAAGCCAGTCTACATCCAATTCTTTTCTAAAGTAACAGCCCAATAGAAGGGAACAACGTCCAGGAGAAGCAGGTTTTGACATGAAGAGATAAGAGAGACCAATGGTAATTACATGGACCTGCTTATGGAGTTCTGAACCCTTTTTGTGAACACACGTTTGTCTGTAGAGAACTGTTCTTTGTCTACCCTGCATAATCCTGGTGCGTCCATCTGTAAAAGAGCCTAAAGCCGTCCCCTCCCCATCCCTCCATATAGGAGAGGGCACATGACTAAGTCTGGCCCATCAGAGTTCTCCGTGCCTGTTCTGTAGATACTGGTAGAAGCAAGGGGCAACTTCCAGATCCAACCAGAGTCCCTCCATGAAATGGGATGTATGGAAGTCTCACTTCCTCTGTACAGACTATTTGGCCTGGAACTGCAAGGGGCCATCTTTCTCGTGGCATTTGAAAGACACTGCCTGAGTATGAAGCCAACACTGAAGAAAGCAAAGCCCAAAACGAAAGATAATAAGCAAGAATGAGAGGAAGGTGGGGAGAGGAGGAGAGGAGGAAGGAGAAACAGATTGAGAGAGAGATTAAGAGATTGAGACAGAGAATACAAGAGCAAGCAAGCATCTGGAAGAAATAATCTGAGTAACTGGATCCAGCCACGCCTGAAGCCAGATGCACTCCAGAACTTTACAGTTTATGAGGGCCAGTAAGTCTGTTTTATTCTTTATTCCTGTTCAAACTAGTTTAAGTTGAGGTTCTCCTATTTAACTGTACAGATCCTGTTTATAATGTAAGCTTTTTAATATAAATTATCCCACTTGATTTTCTCAACCACCCTATGAGATAGATATTATTAGGAACGCCATTTTATACATGGGCGGGTCAAAGCTCAGAGATGTCAAGTCATTGGCCTGAGGTTATAGAGCTTTATGAAAGCCACCTGGATTCCTCTTTATCAGATCCTTTACTTTTTATCTGCTAAGCCCTTGTTGTTCAAGGGTTTAGGTTGGGAGGTCTGGAGGCCGGCTTTGTCCTTTTGTGGTGTGGTGAGGAGCTAGCTGTGTTTTCTGCAAACTGCTCTTCCTCACCTGGTGTGTTCACGCATCACTGGCTGCTGCGAGAATGTTAACGAGCTAAGATAACTACACTGGCCACATGCATCTGGGCATGGTCCACTCCGCAGTCAGAGGCGGGCTCGTCTCCAGCTTCGTGTGGGTGGCTGTGCCAGCCGCCCAGGTCGCCGCCTCCTCCTCTGGTACCACAGCAAGCCTTAGTGGGTAGCACCACTGCGAGCCGTTCCACTTTGAGGCCAGCATGTGGTACAGCCGGAAGCCTGTGGTCAGCATGTGGCAACTCAAATAATACACTTCACCAGTGTGGAGGAAACAGTTCGCCAGAACTTTCTACCTCCCGTCTGCTGGACAAGATGGCCGAGGTTGGGATTTGAGCCATGCCTCCGAGTTTCCCAATACATACGCCCTGGGGAACCGTGTGAAAAGACAGGTGGGTTGTGCAAAGGAGAGCTCCTATAAACACAAGCTTAGAAGGCCTGGTTGTCCCTGTCTGGTTTATCTCCCCCAGCCCAGGGGGCTGGATGAGGACAGACACATCCTTCTCCTTCTGAGGCTTCTAGCCATTCCCTCAGAGAACACGCCAAGTCCTGCACCTCCCCAATGAAGACACCCAGCCATCTGGGGTGTGACAGGGTTTTTTTTTTTTTTTTTTTTGGATCAGTTCCTTGGATAACTTGGTGCGTCCACCTTAGCTTTTCTTCCGTGTTCCTGGAGAAGGCGCGTTCCTGTGAGCCATATGGTCTAGCACCACAGGAAGAAAAGTCTGGGAGTTACCGTTCCTCCGGCTTGCGAGCACATTTCACCTCTGATGTCTTCTTCCTGAATGCATTTGAGCTTTACTCCTCTGATTCTTTCTCTCCCATCTGGTTTCTATCTGACCCAAGCAGCTGTTTTTCCCATTTAAAATAACACACTTACCTCTTTCTTCTTTATGTGCTATGTTTTCAGTTTTGAAATGCTTTTTCATATGGATTGAAACAGATTGTTTTTTCTTCCTCTTCAAGAAAAGATGTACCTGTATTTTGACTTGGTTATGTGCAAATTCTTTAAGCAGACCCACAGAACAATTGCAATGAAGGCCTTTGCTCTCTTGGCCAGGATACCATTCTGCATATCCACAGTCACCATGCTCTGTGCTCAGGAAGACTTAAAGCCATGACTAATATTAGCAAAGCACAGTATATATAACATGGCCAGTCAGGGATCATAAATATTTATAAAGACCATAGGAGCCTTTCTCATAATGCAAAGACAAGTGCTCAATAAGAGTTAAGCAGTATGTGTTGGATGTTTTTGGAAAATGATGAATAGATGACCTTTTTTCCAAATGACAAAATGCTCCTCCCTCAAACCTCTTGAATTTTAAAGATAGCTGGGAAAGCAAAGCCCTGGAATTTTCTCTACTGATTGAAGACTGGGGCGGAACACTTTGCCATCAGCGATGGAAGAATTTATTCCCATTTTAAGTAATGTTTACACTATCCAGCCACACCATAGGGAAAGGAATACAGGGAGAATTTGAGAAAGAGTAAGGCTCCATATTCAAGACAGTGGCTGTTTAAATGAGAGACAAGGCACTGGGGTCAAAAGGAAAATCAAATCCTGACTCTGCTCTCTCCCAGCTGGGTGATCTTTGTGTTCCTAGATTTCCCTTCTTTCTCAGGGTCTTTGCACATGCCCTTCCCTGCATGTGCTCTTCCCCCGTTTTGCATGGTGGTTCCTTCAGCTCTCTGCTTCAATGTCACCTCCTCAGACAGGCCTTCTGTGACCACCCCATCAGTGCAGGCCCAGTCATTTGCCTCTTTTGTTTCCTTCCTTCACTGCATGGAGCATCAGCCCTTCACGTCTTTGTTTCCTTGCTTTGTGTTGGTCTTATTCTCTGCAAATCTTCATAATGGCAGGCGTTGTGGTCTTCTTTTCTTGTTAACCAACCCCCCGCCCCCACAAAAAACCCCAATAGACTTAATTTTTTTTTGAGCAGCTTTGGGTTTGCAGAAAAAGAAGTGGAAAGTACAGAGACTTCCCACATACCCTATCATGTCCCCCCACCTCCCGAAATTCCTGTTATTCACATTTTTCATTAGCATGGCACATTTGTTGCAATTGGTGAGCCAATGTTGATACATTATTAACTGAAGTTTAGAGCTTACATTAGGATTCACTCTTGGTGTTGTATATTCTGTGGGTTTTGTGAAAGGTTTAATGACATGTATCCATCATTTTAAGATCCTACAGAACAGTTTCACTGTCTTAAAAATCCCCTGTGCTCCACCTGTTCATCCCTCCCTCCCTTCAACACCTGGCAACTACTGATCTCTTTACTGTCTCCACAGGTTTGCCTTTTGCAAAATGTCATAGAGTGGGAATCATACAATATGTAACCTTTCCAGGTTGGCTTCTTTCACTTAGCAATTCTTTCCCGGCCTCATTTTCTATCCCCTGTTTTCCAGCATCCCCGAGGTAGGAAGTACCCAGGGAATATTTATGGGACGAACAAATACACAAGCCTCAAGTTGTCCTAATTTGTAAAATGGTCTACTTTATAGAGTTGTGAGGATTCACAGAGGTAACCCATGGGCAGGTTTGTTGAGCGTATGGCCGCTGGTAAGCCCCCAAAAGTGTGGTTGCCGCTTTTCATATTCTGATGGCGTACCAGGTCCTCGTGATGCTGGTGTGCCTACGGGGCATGGGGAGGGGCTGAGAGTGTGTTTATGAGACTTAGGGTTTTTTCAGAGCTCTGGCAGGTGGCACTGCAATTTCTCCATCAGCCTCTCTCTCTCTCCAGAGAGCTGCCCCTTAAAATTACAGAGCCTTTGGGAAGTCTTGGTGAGCTCCTGTGAGGATGTCTCTGGTCAGAGTTTTCAGTGCAAAGTATTTCCACGATTTGCAATTCTTTTGAGAGATGCTTCTTCTCAAAGTGGCTCTGGGGCTCTGTATGTGAACTGTCCTTATTTTTTTTCTCCTACATGCTGTTTAGTAACCCTTGCTTCTCTTAAAGTATTTGTATTTATTTATTTTAGAGAGAGAAAGAGAGAACGAGCATGAGCAGGGCAGGCAGCAGAGGGAGAGGTAGAAGCAGGCTTCCCGCTGAGCAGGGAGCCCGATATGGGGCTCAGTCCCAGGGCCCTGGGATCATGACCTGAGCCGAAGGCAGACACCCAACCGACTGAGCCACCCAGGTGCCCCAACCCTTGCTTTTCTTGAAGGAAACCTTCACCTAGTGTTTCCAGCTCCACTTCCTTTCGCCACGAGGCGGAAATTCTGATGGCTTCCCCAGCGGGAACTTGAGGAGACTGGCCTGCATGTGCGAAGCCTCTGTATTCTGAAACTCTTCAGTCTTCTGAAAATTTCAGGTTGCTGAAACAACTTCTGAAATGGGAAACGTGCAAAGCATTTCACAAGAGCTTCTATTCCTGGGTTGTTTAAAATGCTTTAAGAAGGAGCGCCTGGGTGGCTCATTCGGTTAAGTTTCTGCCTTCGGCTCAGGTCATGATCCCAGGGTCCTAGGATCGAGTCCCGCATAGGGCTCCTTGCTCGGTGGGGAGCCTGCTTCTCCCTCTGCCCGCCACTCCCCCTGCTTGTGCTCTCTCTCTGACAAATAAATAAATAAAATCTTAAAAAAAATGCTTTAAGAAATGCAACATTTCTGTGGCCCTTTTAGGCTCAGATAGAAGTTGTGTCTTCAGTTCCAATGGTTTGCCTCTCTAATGCCATACATCTGGATACTGGGAAGGGCCAGGTGACTTTCACACGAATGCTCTGGCATTTTCTGGACTATCAGAATCAATGTTTTATAAAAATAATGTGCAACTTTTTAGATTTTTAAAATGGCTGTTGCAGAATTGGTTTCAAAACTGTGAAAGCCTTGGGGTGTCGGGGTGGCTCAGCTGGCTAAGCGTCCAACTCTTGATTTTGGCTCACGTCATGATCTCAGGGTTGTGAGATCGAGCCCCACGTCCAGGCCCGAGTCCAGTCCCGCATTGGGCTGGGTGTGGAGCCTGCTAAAGATTCTCTCTTGCTCCTCCCCCACACCCCCACTCTCTATCTCTTTCTTAAAAAAAAAAAAAAGAAATCCCTCTTTTTGCTCTGGAAAGAAGAAAGTGTAACATCCAAATTAAAAGGATGTGAAATTTTAAAACAAATTTCCTTCATGGAATAATCTCATAATATTTATAGGCTATTAGTTTCAACAACATAAAATTCCAGTTGAGTTTTGCAACAATAGACATAAATGGGGCCTCTTCTTGGGACTCGGCTTGCTTGAAAGTCAGATGAAACCCGAAGGGGACACCAGTTGGCTATGAGTTAGAGTAGGGGTTGTCCAACACGATTGCGTGTGGGGATCACTGGGGCGCTGGGTGCTCATTAAAAATGCTGATGCCACCCTTCCCCAAGATTCCGACTTAATTGCCTGGGGTATGAGATGAAGTCCCAAAGTCTTTCTGCGTATTTGAACCAGAAATTTAGTGAATTAGTGTTGTTTAAACTTATATTTACAGAGCACTGTTCTAAGTGCTTTGCATGTATCCACTTAGTTAATTCTCACAACACCCCCAGGAAGTGGGTGTCTCTATTATCCTCATTTCACGGAGGAAGAAAGTGTTGCGAAGAGGTAATGCAGCTCACCCACGTTCACAGTTGGCGAAAGCAGAGCTGGGGTTCTAGCTGGACTGCCAGAGTCCAGGCTTTTAGCCGCTTTGTTACACTGCCTCTCATGGGTCATCTTTGTACCTACTTTGAATCTGGATGATAGATTTTTCTTTACTTTTTGCCTGAATGAAAATTTACATCGATCTGTGCAGGTAGTTCAGCCATGTTGAATAGAGTGATCTGTTGATTCTATCCAGATGATCAGGCATATAGACATAGGACCACTTAAAAAGAAACGGACATAGCGGTTTGGATGGTTCATAGTAACTGTCGACGAGGATGTAGACAGACTGGAACCCTGGTGCATTGCTGGTGGGAATGTGGAAAGGTGCAGCCAGTGTGGAATACTGTTTGGCAGTTCCTCAAAAAATTCAACATAGAATTGCTACATGACCCAGCAGTTCCACTCCTAGTATATATCCAAAAGAACTGATAGCAGGGACTCAAGCAGGTTCCTATATATTCACAGCAACATCACTTACACTAGCTAATAGGAAAAATTCAAATAACTACCGATGGATGAACAGAGAAACTAAATGTGGTACAGCCACACAATGGAATATTATTCACCCACAAAAAGGAAAAGGAAATTTGGACACACGCTACAACATGGATGAACCTTGAGAACATAAACCAGACACAGAAGGACAAATGTATGATACCACTTACACAGGCATACCTTGGAGACCTTGCAGGTTTGGCTCCAGACCACCACAATAAAGTAAATATTGCAATAAAGTGAGTCAAATGAATTGTTTGGTTTCCCATTGCACATAAAAGTTACGTTTACATTGTGCCGTAGTCTATTAAGTGTGCAATAGCATTATGTCTAAAAAACAATGTACATGCCTTAATTAAAAATACTTCGTTGCCGTATGTCAACTATTCTTCAATAATAAAAAATGCTTCATTGCTGGGCGCCTGGGTGGCTCAGTTGGTTAAGCAACTGCCTTGGGCTCAGGTCATGATCCTGGAGTCCTGGGATCAAGTCCCACGTCGGGCTCCCTGCTCAGCGGGGAGTCTGCTTCTCCCTCTGACCCTCCCCACTCTCATGCTCTCTCTATCTCATTCTCTCTCTCAAATAAATAAATAAAATCTTTAAAAAAAATGCTTCATTGCTAAAAAATGCTAACCATCATGTGAACTTTCAGCAATTTATAATCTTTTTGCTGGTGGAGAGTTTTGCCGCGATGTTTTTGGAGCTGACTGATCAGTGGTGGTGGCTGAAGGTTGGGGCAGCTGTGGCAGTTTCTTAAAATAAGACAACAGTGAAGTTTGTCACATCGATTGACTCTTCCTTTCATGAACGATTTCTCTGTAGCATGCAAATACTGTTGGATAGCATTTTGCCCACAGTAGAATTTCTTTCAAAATTGGGGTCAGTCCTCTCAAACCCTGCTATTGCTTTACCAACTAAGTTGATGTAATATTCTAAACCCTTGGCTGTCATCAATCTTCACAGCATCTTCACCAGGAGTAGATTCTATCTCAAGAAACCACTTTCTGTGCTCATCCATAAGAGGCACCTCCTCATCCACTCAAGTGTTCTCATGAGATTGTAGCAATTCAGTCCCATCTTCTCATTCTAGTTCTCATGTTATTTCTACCACATCCCTCGTTACTTCCGCCAGGAAAGCCTTGGACCCTCAAAATCATCCATGAGGGTTGCAATCAACTTCTTCCAAGTTCCCATGAATGTTGATATGTTTCCCTCTTCCCATGAATCACAAATGTTCTTTTTTTTTTTTTTAAGATTTTATTTATTTATTTGACAGAGAGAGAGCACAAGTAGGCAGAGCGGCAGGCAGAGGGAGAGGGAGAAGCAGGCTCTCCGCTCAGCAGGGACCCCAATGTGGGGCTCTATCCCAGGACCCCAGGATCATGACCCGAGCTGAAGGCAGACACTTAACCGACTGAGCCACCCAGGTGCCCCGAATCACGAATGTTCTTAATGGCAGTTAGAATGGTGACTCTTTTCCAGAAGGTTTTCAATGTACTTTGTCCAGAACCAACAGAGGAATCACTATCTATGGGAGCAATAGCCTTACAGAATGTATTTCTTGAATAATAGTATTGGAAACATTTTCAAAATTACAACTCGATCCAAGGCTGCAGAATGGATGTGGGGTTGGCAGGCATGAAAAGCAACATTAATCTCATGGTCCATCTCCGTCAGAACTCTTGGGTGACCAGGTGCATTGTCAATGAGCAGTCATATTTGGAAAGGAATCTTTTTTTCTGAGCAGGAGGTCTCAACAGTGGGCTTACAATATTCAGTAAACCATCTTATAAACAGATGTGTGGTCATCCAGGCTTTGTTGCTCCATTGGTAGACCATAGGCAAAGTTGATTTAGCATAATTCTTTAGGGCCCTAGGATTTTCAGAATGGTCAGTGAACACTGACTTCAACTTAAAGTCACCCGCCACAATAGCCCCTAACAAGAGAGTCAGGCTGTCCTTTAAAGCTTTGAAGCCAGTCATTGACTTCTCTTGGGCTATGGGAAGTCCTAGAGGGCATTTCCTTCCAACAGAAGGCTGTTACATCTACATTGAAAAATCTATTGTTTAGTGTAGTCACCTTCATGAATTCTCCTACTTAGGTTTTCTGGATCACTTGTTGCAGCTTCATCTTGAGCTTTTATGTTTACAGAGATGGAGTCTTTCCTTAAACCTCATGAACTAACCTCCGCGAGCTTCCAACTTTTCTTCCGCAGGTTCCTCACCTTCCTCAGCCTTCAGAGAATTGAAGAGTTAGGTCCTTGCTCTGGATTAGGCTTTGGCTCATGGGAATGTTGTGGCTGGTTTGATCTTCCATCCAGACCACTGAAACTTTCTCCAGATCGACAATAAGGCTGTGTCACGTTCTTATCATTCACATGCTCACTGGAGTAGCACTTTTCATTTCCTTTAAGAGCTTTTCCTTTACATTCACAACTTGGCTAGCTGCTTGGCACGAGAGGCCTCGCTTTCAGCCTGTCTTGGCTTTAGACACGCCTTCCTCACTAAGCTTCATCATTGCTAGCTTTTGACGTAAAGCTAGAAACATGCAATTCATCCTTTTACCTGAACACTTAGAGGCTGTTGTTCTTAGATAGAGAGCCTGACTCTCTATCTAAGAACTATCAGACAGCCTGACTCTCTTGTTAGGGGCTATTGTGGCGGGTGACTTTAAGTTGAAGTCAGTGTTCACTGACCATTCTGAAAATCCTAGGGCCCTAAAGAATTATGCTAAATCAACTTTGCCTAACACTTAGAGGCTGTTGCCTTTAAGGAAAGACTCCATCTCTGTAAACATAAAAGCTCAAGATGAAGCTGCAACAAGTGATCCAGTTCTTAATTGGCCTAATTTCAATATTGTTGGTTGTGTCTCAGGGAATAGGGAGGCCCAGGAGAGGGAGAGAGATGGGGAAGAGCCGGTTGGTGGAGCAGTCAGAACACACACAACATTTATTGATTAAGTTGACTGTCTTATATGAGCACAGTTCGTGGGGCTCCCCACCCCCAACTGCAATAGTAACATCAAAGATCACTGATCGCAGATCACCATCACAAATATTATAATAATAAACAAGTTAGAAATATTACGAGAATTACCAAAATCTGACACAGAGACATGAAGTGAGCAAATGCTGTGGGAAAATGGCACTGATTGGGGTGCCTGGCTGGCCCAGTTGGTACAGCAGGCAACTCTTGATCTCATGGTTGTAGGTTTGAACCCCACATTGAGTGTAGAGATTATTTAAAAATAAAATCTTAAAAAAAAAAGAAGAAAATGGCACCGATAGATTTGCTTGACCACGGGTTGCCACAAATATTCAATTTGTAAACACATTATCTTGTGAAGTGCAGTTACGCAAAGCACGATAAAATGGAGCACAATAGAATGAGGTATGCCTGCATGAGGTACCTGGAATTCATAGAGACAGAAAGTAGGACAGGGGTTACTAGGAGCTTGAGGGGAGGACGAAAATGAGGTGCAGAGTTTCTGTATGGGGTAATGGGAAAGTTCTGGAAATACAGATAGTGATGATGGTTGCACACACTGTGAATATACTTGATGCTATTGAATTACATATTTAAAAATGCTTAAAATGGTAAATTTTATGTTATGCATATTTTACCACAATAAAAAAAAAAAGAAGAAAGAAATGGAAAAAGGAGACCACCAGCCAAGTGAGAAGACGCAGTGAGGCAAAGGGACTTTGGATTTGATTCAAAGTCTTATCTCAGCTCTTGGCATTTTGTCCAGAAAATTGCCCTCATTGTTAGCCATTTCTTTTTTTTTTTTTTTTTTAAAGATTTTATTTGTTTATTTGAGAGAGAATGAGATAGAGAGAGAGCATGAGAGGGGGGAGGGTCAGAGGGAGAAGCAGACTCCCCGCTGAGCAGGGAGCCCGATGCGGGACTCGATCCCGGGACTCCAGGATCATGACCTGAGCCGAAGGCAGTCGCTCAACCAACTGAGCCACCCAGGTGCCCCCATTGTTAGCCATTTCAATGTGTGCAGAAACGCAGCTGGGATAACTTTAGAGAGCCATCACTGAAATCCATCAAACGTTTACCTTCCCATATAGAATAAAAGTGTTATTAATGTTAAAAAAATATTAAAACTATATTAAAACATTAAACTTCGGACAAGTCCTGAGCAATACAACAGATTAAAATGAAGAAAGTCCCTCTGATTCTTGTAGGGGGGATTGACCACACTATGGCTGCGACTACGATGAGTGTTGTTATGACCCATTCACAGGCACCCCAGTTATTGGCTCATCACAGACATGTGTTATTGGAAACAGAATCTGCAACCTTCACCTCCAAAATGATGAGCCCTTGCCAACTCATCCGAAAGAGCAACTTGGAGATTGTATCCAGCTAAGGGCTGTGGTTGAGCAAAGACAAACACCACATTAAGTAGAGTCTGTTGTTCAACCCTGCTGAGGAGGAGTAAAGTTCATAAGAGCTCGGTTCAACATGTGTAACCAGATATGGACACCAAAGAATTAATACAGACCAGGCAACAGTGTGTTACTGTGCATGGGGACTTAATTCATCATGAGCCATGGTGTTCAGAAGACAGACTTCATAACTCAGGAATGAAGGCATGGCCTCTGGTTGATAAGGGAATGATCACACTTGAGAAAGATCAAAATTGCACGCTGGTAGGGCTACTAGGAGGGATACTAAAGCTTACAGTGAATTTTAGTGAGTGCTTTCTACGACATGGTAGATAAAAAAAACACAGTGTCTCTATCCTCTTCTATGGGGTACCTGTATCGTCTTTTCAACAATCAGTTGAAGGAGCACTGTGCTAATCACTGAGTGAGTTTATGGCTTCTTGATGTTAGTGTCAACATCTAGGCAACTACCACTTGCCAATTAACAGCGTGATGAGAACAGCTAATCAGAATTACTTAGGAAACTCTTCCCCCTAAAACACTTACATGGATGTGAATTACTTCATTTGGTCAACAAAGCGGACAACCCAAAAGCTATCGCTTACTTCTGCTCAGTGGTTGTGCCTATGATCTCTGTGTTCAGGATACAGGGAATGTGGAGTGATACTCATTTCTCAACTCTCTCAAACTAGTCCTATCTCTCTCGCCACCACCATCATCCAAGCCACACTCAACTCTCACCTGGGCAACTGCAGTCGCCTCCTAGCTGGTCTCCCTAAGACCACCCTTGCTCCCCTCCCTCCGTCTCCAGTCCCTCGACTGAGCAAGCTCATCATTTCACTTCCCTGCTTCAAACCATCAAATAGCATCCCATTTACTGTTTCTCTAAGGTTTTAAGCCTGCTGGATTTAGTTCCTCCCTGGCATTCAGTGCCTGGTGCCTGGTCTTGCCCTTGACCCTGAAGCTCACTGCCACCCCCTCTCCCATCCTGCTAGCAAGTCACACCAGCCTTCTATCAGTTGTCTGAGCTCACCTAACAATTCCCAGCGTCGGAGCTTTTGCCAATGAAAGTGCCTCAGCCTGGAATATCCTTGCCATTAGTTTTGAATTGGCTACCCCTTACTCTACACCCCTAGTGTTATGTCACTTTCTCAGAGAGGTCTTTCTGGGGCACCCCATCAAAATTAGATCCTTGTGTGTTCTCTCTCTTTCTCTCAGATCCCTTCCTAGCACTTGTTACAGCTGGTAACTATGAACACTATATCTGAGTGTTCATATACTTACATACTTAATATCAGCCCCCCACTGCACTATAACATGAAGGGGGCAACATGTATCTTATTTATTAATGAGTTTTCAGAATCCAGCGGGTAGATAACCTGGCACATAGCAGTTTTTCAATAAATACTTGTTGCACGAGAAACACCTAATGGTAACAAGGCTCTCTGTGGTCAGAAGGAAGATGTAGGTGGGGATGATTTATAAACAAACCACATGCATTTTATCAGACTCTGGGTTAGTTTTATTAATGTCCAGATACCTCGTTAAATTTACAAATCATGACAATTGAGGGAAAATCTGATTAATCATTTAACTCTCATTTGTGTTTAACGGGACTTTCCCAAACAGATGGGCAGCTACACTCGCCTTGTAAACAGATTTATAAAATGTGCACAGTCAAAATGCACACAAAGCAAGTCCATCATCTTCCCCCTTTGTGGCTTTTATTATTCTTCCACTCATCATGACCAAGAATCAGCCCAGTACTTGGCAACAGGAGGTGTAGAAGTGAACGGGGGACACGAGCAACAGTTGACACAGGCCCCCTCAGAGCTCCCCTTAGACCCACATTCTCAGGAAATCCAATGCAAGAAGTGGAGCAAGGAAAGACGGGGGTGGGGGGGATAAATGCCTTTCTGAACCATTGCTTAATGTTTTTAGATCCACCTGAAGCAGGGCAGCCAGAACTGTTTTAAAAAATGACCCACTTTATTCTTAAAGCTCTCCAAGAGAAAGAAATGCCACAATCTCCATAGGGATGAGGGAACGATTAAATCAGATAATCCATGGAAAGGATTTTGCAAAGTGGCGGCCACATAGAAAGCAAGCTCTCAATCACACTGTAGGCGAGGATTATTAGTATTCAGCAGTGCGGGGAGAGCCCCTTTCAAATCTTTGCTCTAGGAACCTGTACGGATGATCTTAAAACTCTTATGGTCAAAAGGTTTTTGATAAATCACATCGAGATTCCCCTCCCCACCCTTCAACAGTCCTTTGTACCATGTAATATTTCCTCTACTTAAAATATGAAATTAGCACGCGATAAGGAACTATTGCACGACGACCACACGTAAGGGAGTTGCGGTGAATCGCAGGATCCTAGCAATTAGCCAAACTGCTAAGCCGCGATTTCCCCTTTCTAGCCCAGCCCTTGTTGTTTGGGTAACGGCATCGATTCGACACTTCGTTTCGCCCCGTATCCTGAGAGTCTCAGCTGTGCAAAAAGCGACGTCCTTTAACGATTTCCTTTGAATGGCTTTCCATCCCGGGAGGAAGAGGGCCCCTCTTGTTCAAATACAAAGGAACCATCCATTCACCAAGACCTTTCTTCTCTGTTAAGTGTCTCTTGAATTTCAAAGGGGGACTTGGAATTTCTCAGTCCTCAAACCCAGAGTGCTGCTCTAGAATGGGCAGCTTATTTCCTTTGTCCCTTTAAGACCAGAAAACAACTCCTGGCAGGGAAATAACCGTTCTTATTTTTCTTGAGTTCAAAACGAGACCCGATTCCAACCTGCTAATGCTTACCATTTCACAGTAACCAAGCAGTTTATGATAATCAGCTCAAGAATACCCTTTCCGTCCAAACAAGGATATAGCTACCAACAGCGACAGCTGTATTTTGCTAGTCAATCCTCATGTTAAAGATTTACAGTTTTAAATTCTGTCACTTGGTTTGCCAACTGCTCTTCTTCCTGGAGCTGCCCAGTTGTTTCTGAGGAGCCTTGAAGTGGTTTCCTAGCTATTTCAACCCCCCCCCCCCCGCCCCCGCCCCATGACAATGCGCTCTTAGAGTCGACCGAAGAATGGAATTCCCTGTTTATATCCACAAAGCTTCTCTCGCTCTCCTTCTTTTAAACATATGCAGAGTCATCGCAGAAACTGGAACCAGATTAAAGAAATGCAGGCTTTTAAGGCGAGTTTGCAAAAACGTAAAGCTGGAAGCCCGCTTTGCGCTCGCTCCCTGGCCCCCTCTCCGTGTTATGTGATTCATCTGCTCTAATCCGGCCCGATTCATCATGCTCGTCCATCAGCGTCTTCAAAGCAAACCCGGCAGCTGCTTTTGCCATTTATCAGTGGGAAATAAAAGAGAAAGGGGCGGGGGGGAAGTAAGGAAAACCCATCACCACGTTCAGGGGCCTGGGATGATGGGTGTGAAAAAAGGGTGGAGGGTAAGCTTATCTAATGAAACCCAGAGCCTTCCCAGGATGTGAGTTCTCGAACAAAGGACTGTAACTGAGAGCAAGACCAGCAGCCGGTCTGCAATAAAGTCTCAGGGATACAGCTGGACGGAAACAAAAGGTTTAGTGGGGGAACTAGAAGAATGTGCACGGAATGATATCCACTCCAGAGGAGTTTACTACCTTGCAATATTTGCAGAAATCTGTTGTTCTCTTTGACCTGTCTCTCAGCTTTCTGTTCTGTGATACAGCGTGCGTTTGCGGGTGGGAAGCCAGCACTTTGACCTGACTGCCCTTCCTGGCAGACCCTGGGGGGTGGCTGATGTGGTAATTCACAGTTCTCATGCTCTTAAAATGCCTTGCAAATCACCTGCCACTTAAACAGGGTTGATGGGTGTCTCAGTCCCGAATTTGGGATGCACCAAGTTTTGCTCTCAGGTTTGAGAGTCACAAAGCGAGAACTATGACTGGGGGGGTTTCAATTCTTGGAATACAGCTTATGTATTTGTAATCCACGTGATAAGCCATAAAGAGAGGTAAATCTCTGTGATGGCAGAAGGCAGAAAGAACAGCAATGTTCATCAATAATGGTGTGCAATGTACTTAATAGGAAGAAGGAGGAGGGTAAGTGAACTGTGGGAACGCTGTCGAAGATATTCCACACTGTGAATACTCTGCAAGAAAAAGGAACGAACTACTGATTCGTGCAATGACAAGCCTGAAGCTCAAAAAC
Source organism: Neomonachus schauinslandi (assembly GCF_002201575.2). Taxonomy (NCBI): domain Eukaryota; kingdom Metazoa; phylum Chordata; class Mammalia; order Carnivora; family Phocidae; genus Neomonachus; species Neomonachus schauinslandi. Next base: position 181,040,559 of record NC_058403.1, on the reverse strand, counting down.
AGAAGAGTACATACTGTATGATTCCATTTATAGGAAACTCCAGACAGGCAAAGCTATCTTATGGTAGGAAGAGAACAATAGCTGTATCTGAGGACAAAACAGTGGGAATTTTCTGATACAGAGCATGAGGGAAGTTTCTGGGGGTGATGTTCATATTCTGTATCTTCATAGGGGTTTGGGTTATGCAAATGTATTCATTTGTGCAAAGTCAGTGTCGTGTACCTAAGAGTTGTGCATTTGTCAAAACTCAGAACATTCACTTAAGATTTGCACATTTTACTGTATGTGTATTTTACAGAAAAAGAAAAAAACTAAATACATGGTAAACTCTAGCTAATGATACACTGGCTGAAGTATTTATGTGAATGTGTATTGAAATCTGCGATTTACTTTGAAATGGCTCTGGAAATAATAGGGTTTGACAGATGGAGAGAAAGATGGCAGAATGGGTGAATATTTGATAAGGGAAGCACAGGAAGTTAATGAATGGTAAAACCTAGCTGGTGAGTGTTCACAGGTATTGAGGGCCAAACTACTTACTCTTTGCTTTATTTTGAAATGTTCATAAAGGGTCAGGGGAAAGAAGAATGAGGAGGCTTTTTATGTCCTGATAAGGACTCATTTCCAGTTTTAATGTTAAGTGAAAAAAGTAATAGTATTTGTGGCATGCTACCAATTGTAGAAAAAAAGAAGAATGGCCTCATACGAGCATTTGTTACTATGTGCATATATAGGGAGACCCTCGGAATGGATTGCCACAGAGATTAAGTTACAGCGGAGGAGGGGAAGTGCAGATGAGAGGGCATATTTTAAACCATAAGGTAAATAATTTTATACCTTTGGTTTTTGTCTGTAAGTAGATTACCTATTCAAAGAAAAAAACAAGAACAAGGATATATGTCCGAGCCATCGCAAATATCTACAACTGATTCCCTTTGCATGGCTGATACTTGGAATTTATTTTTTAAACATCCATTCACTTACCCAATATTCACTAATCTCGCTGTGCCAGACCCTGGGGAGATAGGGTACAAAACAAAAGCCAGAGATGGTCCTTGCCCTCATGGAGCTTACTGACTGGTGGACCTAATCAAAGGCCCGGTTAACGTCCTCTGGCGACCTAACCTAGTCTGGGGTGGGAGGGGTGGTGGAGTTTCTGCAGTGGGGAGAGCACAGGGGGTCAAGTCCCTGAAAGAAGGCCGGGATGGAGGATCACAGAGGATACAGAGGGCTGAGGGAGGAGACGATGGGATACCAGCAGGGACCGAACATTCGGGATATTGATCTTTATCCTACATAACATCATAACTTACTTTCTGAAAATCCATTTCTGTCTGTTTCTGCACATTAAAAAAAAAACAAACAAACTAAGTTCTAAGAGGACATCAGAGCAGAACTTGTTATAGCTCTCTCCTGAAGAAATGAAATATCCCGGCGGGCAGGTGGGTCTCCTGGGGAGTTAACACCTGCGGAGAGCAGCCCTCAACCAATGGGTGATAAGCTTATATTCCTGTTCCAGCTTCTCCGCCATTGGCTTTCACAGGCCTTTTCCCCCTTCCTCAGTGGGAACCGGAGAGAGAGTTGGCTTTGATGATTTCAGTTGCAGAATTTAGGCTTGGTTGAGATCCCAGGTGTTTTGACCTCCGAGCCCAGGTGTCATCAGACGACCATGTATTTATTGCTTGTCATATTTTCTTCTCACGAACACAACTAGCATTTCTTTGATCTTTATCTTCACTAGATATAATCACAGAAGATACATTTATTTAAAAATTGTGTGAGCTTCCATTTTCTATTAAGATGTCTGACTCACTCATATTCCTGGCATAGGGTAGCTTTATACTTTTCCATGGTTCTCCTAAATGAACCAGTACCAGTATTCTTTTTTTTTCCCCAATACCAATATTCTTGAAATTATCAAGAACCAAATAAACAGATGCCAAGTGGTCTGGTTGGAACAAAGATATCACTTTATTTGACGATTTCGGAAGGGCTTTTACCTTTCAACCTTTCAACTAAGATACATGCTTGGTACAGCTAATTCTCCACATCCTGTCTTTCACATTCTTCACCTGTTCTTTTTGGAAAAATTAGTGGAATTTTTCGCAGAGATCCGATGTGAAGAAATCTATGGCAAGGCGAAATCTTCTGGCCCAGATGCTGCCCCTCTACTGAGGTGCTACTTCCCTTCCTTCAGAAGAACGAGGCTGTTTTAGGGTGGGTCTCTATGAATGACTCAAACCCAAGCCCTTTTAGTTTGGGAAGTCCAAGCACCCAGATAATTTTCACGCTGGGATTACTTGTCCAGATGGTTTGAGTGCAATTTTCTTGGCACGCTAGTAAGAACACAGGAATTTGCAGGGGAAACCAGAGAACATAGTAGGGAGGAGGAGAGGTGGGGGAGTGGGAGCCGTGCCTGAGAAGTCAGAGAAAAGTTTTGGATTCCACAAAATGGCACTGACCAGCTGAATTGGAATCGGTCCTTGTTACATTTGGCAATGGTATCCCTCTCCTGCAAAAGCGCAGACTTCCCCTCTTCACAGTGGGAATTACCTGGCTCTCCAAACAGAGAAACGGAGGAGGAGAGGACCACATGGGAATTTACAGAGCTGATGGAGACAGAGCACAAAGCATCCACACCAGGAAACATGTGGTCAACTCCTGTGTGTCTGCACGGGGCATGGAGCTGGGGGAAGGGGGAAGCAGTGGGACAGGACACCTGTCCAGGGAGATGTCATTGCAAACAGCTGAGTTTGACCTGGAAACACAGCATGGGCAGGCAACGCTTTTTGACAGCCTCAGCAGCCACTGCTTAAAAACAGGAATAGGGTGTGGTAGGCAGAACGCTGAGATGGCCCCCAAGACTCCCCCAGTGTTTGTATACTTTCTGCAGTCATTCAATCAATCTCTGTTTTAGGCACTGCTGTGAGAGCATCTCGCAGAGGTAACGAAGGTCTCAAATCAGTTGACCTTAAGATAGGGTATTGATCCGGGGGAATCATAGGAGTCCTTTAAGATCAGAGACGGAAGAGGTGGAAGGGGGTCGGAGAGCCGTGTTTCTGCTGACCCGGAAGAAAGCAAAGGTGTCTCTCTGTGCAATGCTAATGGAGCCACGGGGCAGGGACCTGCATTTGGGAGCCAAGAGGGGTCCCTGGCTGACAGCTAGCAGAAAAACAGGCACTTCAGCCCTACACTGCAAGGAAGCGAATTCTGCCAACAACCACTCTGCCTGGAAGAGGAGCCATGGGCCAGCATGTCTTAGCTGCCATCTTGACTTCAACCCAATGAGACCCTGAGCAGACAACGTAGCCACACTGTGCCCAGGCAGCTCACCTACAGAAACTGTGAGATAATAAACTGGTGTGGTTTGAAGCTGCTAAATCTGTGGCAATTTGTTACTCGACCAGAGAACAACAGTACAGAAGACGACAGGTAGATCCATAGCCAGAAGGCAGTGTAGCAGGCTGATCGAGAGAATGTGCTCTTTCTCTGAACTTCTCTGATACAATCCTGGTTCCACCGCTTACTGGCTGTGTGATTTTGAACAGATTACCTAATCTCTACAAGTCTCAGGTTCCACATGTGTAAAACAAGATTAAAATATTAAAACAAGAATGTTATGAAGATTAAGTGCAGTAATGCGTATCACGTTCTAAACATGATGCAGGGCACCTAACGAGGGGTCCAAAAGTGAGAGTCATCAGCGGCAGCCGTGATTTGTGCAACACACAGCACACGTTCGGCACTGTGCAAGCAGCTTTACAGAATTAATCTTCATAGAAACCCTGTGAGGTTGGAATTACTACACCCATTTTACAGATGGGGAAACTGACACTCAGAGAGGTTCAATAACTTGCCTAACGTTATGTGACTAGTAAGTGGAGGCAGGATAAATTGCAGGGCTCTTTGACCCTGAATCCCATCTGCTGAACGTCTCAATCTTGTAAGCTCTCTTCATGGTGAAGAAGTCATAACTCTTCAGATTCTTCTTTGGAGGAGAGCCAGGGTGGCAGGTTGAGATTCTGACCTGCCAATGCTCTCAAAATGGATCCAAAATGATCCCCAGTGCTCTGGCCATCGGTCTCTGATGCATGGATGCTCCTCCTGGGGTCCCCCTTGTTTATGTACCTCTCAGTTACCCTCTAGACCTCAGCTGTAACATCACGTCGGCAAGAAGGTCTTCCCTGACCCCACACACCGGACCAGATGTTCTCAACACATTCTCACAAAGTCCCTCTCCTTTGTAATAGTTCTCACATTTTATTATTATGTACTAGACTGGTGGTTCTCATCTGGGGGCAGGGAACATACGTCTATGTCTGGAGACACTTGTGGTTGTTGCAACTGGAGGGGAGTGCTAATACCATGAATCCATCAGGGATGCTGCTAACCATCCTACAATGCACAGCACAGCCCCCACAACAAAAATTATCTGGCCCCAATTGTCGATTGTATCAAGGTTGAGAAACCCTGTCCTGTATCTACTTACATTTTTAAAATAAAAAATGAGATCACATTGTATGTATACTTTTTATCACTTGTGTTTGCAAGTTAAGAAATAATTTCAGTATTTCATCTAATATTACTAGTTACTTTCTAGTGTTTTGGTGTTTACAGGAGAGAAAGAGTAATTTCATGCCATCATGTAACTTTCTACAACAGCATGTTTTCATAACTGCATGTCATTAACATCAAATGGCTGTATGAAAATTTATTCAAACAATACTCTATTGTTGGACATGTAGATTGCTCCTTATCCCCTTTTTTCTTTTCTTTTCTTTGCCCCTTTCTTCCCTCCCTCCTTCCCCTTCCTTTCTTCCTTCCTTCCTTCCCTCCTCTCTCTCCCTTCCCTTCCTCCCTCCCTTCCTTCCTTTCTTCCTTCCTTCTTTTTCTTTCTTTCCTATCATAGATACCATCGTCATGAACATCTCTGTGGCTTCCCCTTTACACACATCCCCGATGACTTCTTCAAAGTCAATTTGGCCCTAACTGCTTTGGAAATCACTTGGTGTCACTGAATTTAACTGAGATGACATGGCCAACAGCAAACCCACAAACATTTGAAGCAAAAAATGCAAGTGTTTGCTCTGTCCTAATAATACTGACAGGAGAGCCAAGGTTGTAAGAGAAGTAAGGCGGCACAGCCAATTCTCACTAGAGACATGGTTTTCACATTGTCTAAACTTGCTGGGGCAGGCCAGCCTTTGGCAGGGAGTAACTTTATAATCTCTTCTGCCAGAGACTTCCAAAAATTCTCAACTTCTTTTTGAGTTTCCAGTGAAGATTCTTGGCATTCACAGAGAGTTAAAGAAGAAAAAGACGTGTTCACGGACAAATTAAAACAGCTAATGCCAACTGGCTGGAAGTCATCTTTTCTGTGTATGGAAGGTGGGGAGCCCAGTCAAAGCCCTAAGTAAACAGCTCACAGAGACAAAAGACAAGGTGTTTTCTTTTCTGAGCACTGGAAGTTCAGGAACAACGCGCGTCAGATTTTGCAACCTTCACAAGAGTTTGGGTATCATAACATAATAATCTTACTCCTGGAATGGCTTCAGGACCAATTACCAGGTTTCTTGGACTGAAAGCCAAAAACAGCCATGGAATCAGCCCACACTGGGTTAGATTTGGGGGACGGGTAAGGAGAAAAACAGGGTTGGAATGAAGGTGTTGGAGGCAACGTGGTGTATTTGTAAAGATACCAAAGCCATCTCCACTCTCAACTCTGACAATAGCCTGACTCTATGGGGATGTTTTGAACTTGAAGTATTCTCCAGGTGAGCACAGGACAAAGGCGAAGGGAGGAAGGACGTGTTCTGGTCAAATAAGGAACATACCTTGTGAATGTGGGAGGTAACTTCTGGCATCAGGTTCTCAGGACATAAGGGGAAGAAGCCACCCAACCCCAAAGCATTTAAAGTCATGTGGTTTTCCTGGCATAGGAAAGCACAGGAAAGAGTCCAGGGGAAGGGAAGAATGTTTTGTTCATAAAACATAAAGTACTCTAGGTCAGAGAATGCAACCTCGGTGGTGAGCAGAGCGCAGGTGTGGTGTAGGTTGGAAAGGAATTGTATTCTTTTCTTATTATGCAAAAGAATAGATGATAAATCCATTTAGAATTGACTGCAGCAGGGCGCTTGGGTGGCTTAGTTGGTTGAGCATCTGACTCTTGGTTTCAGCTCAGCTCGTGATCTCGGTGCCATGAGATGGAGCCCCATGTTGGGCTCCATGCTCAACGAGGAGCCTACTCCTCTCCCTCTCCCTCTGCCCCTCCCCCTACTTGCACACATAAGCACTCTCTCTCTCTCTTAATTAAATAAATAAATCTAAAAAAAAAAAAAAAAAGAACTGACAGGAGCAGTGTGTGAATAATCCAAAAAGCATTGCTCCAAGTCCTGGAAAGGAATAATGGGATGTCTTATCCCAGCATATTTCTTTCTCAATATGTTTCCTGCAATTTACCATTCGAATGAATGAGCATTCCCTGAGTGGCTTGAGAAAGGTGACCTGTGTTCTGGGCAGCATGTAGAAACCCTCCCTGGGGTCAAAACGTTCCTCTGGAGAACTTAGGCAGGCATCAGTGAGCACTGACCACGTGTGCTATTGTCTGGGACTTTTTCCAAGTTAAAAAACCCTTGAATCCCCTACTGTCCATTGATACTTTTGGTGTGGTTCTTCCCTGCCCTGCGCTCTGCTCACCACCGAGGTTGCATTCTCTGACCTAGAGTACATTCACTCTCCCTTGTCACCTGGCTTTATTTGCTTATTTTATTACCTTTAACTGGTATTATATTATTTAATTTTAATTTTTTTTTCTTAATTTAAACCAGCACGTAAGCAGTGAGGTTCAGAAGCTCCTCTGTTCTGTTCACTGTGGTATTCTCTCTGCCTAATATACAGGCATACCTCATTTTACTGTGCTTTGCTTTATCTGCGGAGTGCAATTTTTTACCAGTTGCGGCAACCCTGCATCAAGCAAGTCTCTCAGCACGATTTTTATTATTATTAACATATAATGTATTATTTGTTTCAGGGGTACAGGTCTGTGATTCATCAGTCTTACACAATTCATAGCGCTCACCATAGCACATACCCTTCCCAGTGTCTATCACCCAGCCCTCCCACCCCCTGCCCCCACCCCCTACCATTCCAGCAACCCTCAGTTTGTTTCTTGATATTAAGAGTCTCTTGTGGTTTGTCTCCCTCTCTGGTTCCATCTTGTTTCATTTTTCCCTCCCTTCCCCTATGATCCTCTGCCATGTTTCTCGAATTCCTCGTATCAGTGAGATTATATGATAATTGTCTTCTCTGATTGATTTATTTCACTTAGCATAATACCCTCTAGTTCCATCCACGTTGTTACAAATGGCAAGATTTCATTTTTTTGATGGCTGCATAATATTCCTTCCATTGTGTGTGTGTATGTGTGTGTATACACCACATCTTCTTTATCCATTCATCTGTTGATGGACATCTAGGCTCTTTCCATAGTTTGGCTATTGTGGACATTGCTGCTATAAACATTGGGGTGCATGTGCCCCTTCGGATCACTACATTTGTATCTTTGGGGTAAATAGCCAGTAGTGCAAATTCAGCACGATTTTTTCCACAGTGTTTGCTCACTTTGTGTCTCTGTTTCACATTTTGGTAAGTCTCACAGTGTTTCAAACTTTTTCACTCTTCTTATATTTGTTATGGTGATCTCTGATCAGTGATTACTACTCCCTGAAAGCTCAGATGATGGTTAGCATTTTTTAGTGATAAAGTATTTTTTGGTCAAGGGATTTACATTGCTTTTTTAGACTTAATGCTATTGCACACTTAATAGCCAATGGCGTAGTGTAAACATAACTTTTATATGCACTGGGAAATAAAAAAATTCATTTGACTTGTCTTATTGCAATATTTGCTTCATGGTAATATTCGCTTTATTGTAATATTTGCTTTTTTGTGGTGGTCTGGCACCAAACCGTGCACTATCTGCAAGGTATGCCTGTAGCGCTTGGCACATAGTAGGTGCTCGGTAAACCTTGGCTGACTGCATCGACAAATGTTTCCATCTGATACACTGTCTAGGAAGAATTCAGGCCTCTGAAGACTCCATGCTCGCTGAGCTCCTTTGAGTGGTCTTCCACCCTTCCTTCTTCTTTCTTTTTTAAAAATAAAGGTATCAATTACAAACAGTAGAATCCATCTTTTTTCGTTTTTTTTTAAAGATTTTATTTATTTATTTATTTGACAGAGAGAGAGAGAGAGAAAGCACAAGCAGGGGGCCCAGCCGAGGGAGAGGGAGAAGCAGACTCTCCGCTAAGCAGGGAGCCCGATGCAGGACTCCATCCTAGGACCCTGGAATCATGACCTGAGCTGAAGACAGACGCTCAACGGAATGAGCCTCCCAGGTGCCCACTAGAATCCATCTCAATGTACACTTGCGCAAGTTTTGACAAATGCCTACAGTCATGTGACCACCATAATCAAGATGTGCTATAGTTCCATCACCCCCCAAAATTCCCTGCCACTATGCCTCCACAGCCATTGATCTGGTCTCTGCCCGTAGAGTAACAAGCCTTAGAGTCTGGCTTCTTTCACTTAGCACAATGCATCTGAGATTCATTCTCTTGTATTGTTAATTCATTCCTTTCCATTGCTGAGTGGTGTTCCATTGTATGGGTGTCCCACAGTGTGTCCACCATTCCCCACTGGAGGGCCAGGCCCTCATCTCTTCTTACTCTCATTAGTGGCTGAGAGCACAGGCTTTGGAGCAGCTGGACATGGGACTGAAGTCTAGGCCTGACACTTGTTGGCAGTGTGATCCTCCAGCAAGTTAGTGAAATACTAGGACTCATTTTCCTGAGGAAGAGTAGTGGAGATAATTTATATAAAGTATTTAGCACCAGAGCTGGCAGACAAATGCACAATAAATGGTAGCGCTCATCTCTAGGGTGGTGGGGAGAGGTCCTGCACATATTTCCCTTCTTCTGATCAGCTCACCAATTTTTAGTCATTCAATCATTATTTAACTGGTCTGAACCTCAGTTTCTTTAACTGAAAAGTGAGGGTAAGAACACTAACATCATAGAAGTGCCCTGCAACCCAAGTGGGCTGATATCTGTACCTATCTCTGCGTGCAGGTGCCTGGCCCACGGGAGGTACTCAAAGCCTATCCAGGCTTTGCAGAAATGGCAGTTGCAGTATGAGGCTGCGAGTACTAGGATAACATGACTCTCATTCCATCTTCAGGACTCATGTGAACCAGAAGAAAGCAGGGCTGTTCAGGTGGGAAGGGAGGACATGCTGTGGAGTCAGACTGCCTGCGTTTGATTCACTGCTCTGTTCCTTCCTAGCTGAGGGACCCTGGACAAGTTACTTAACCTCTCTGTATCAGTTTCCTAACTGGAATCATGCAAATAATACCCATCCATAGGGTTGTTTGGGGGATACATGAGATAATGCGTGTCAAAAGCTTAGAATAGTGCCCATCGTATGGAGTTTGAGAAATGTCAGCTGACTCTCTGAGATCACCTGAGCTGTAGATATCTCTACCTTATTATGGGATGGCACAGTTCCAGGCACCATGTAGGAGTTCAGTGCATGTTTGTTGAACTGAATTAATGCGAATAACATATCTCCCTTTGGGTCACACTGTGATCTCAAATTTTATTGTATATATTGAGATGCAATGCGAAGTGATTTCTCAAAGGACATGCTCTGCAGAACTATCAACCATGAGATTCAGAAAAGCAGTTGAGGATGTACATTACCCTTACAGGAGGCTTTCATCATGATGATCGTGTAAAATTTTTCGTACCGGCCCTTCTTTTGGAGAATTTCATCTTTGATTCATCTGAAAGAGCTCTTCAATAGTACAGTTGTATTGTCCTCCACAGAAGAAGAAATTGAGTTTTTGCAATGGGTTGGTAGCCTTTGGAAATCAGACTTTTCTGTTTTCTGACTTCAGGACTAGCCTGCTGTGTGAATCCAGATAAAGTGATTGCCCTCTCTGTGTCATTGGTGCCCCATCAGCTGCCTTTGTGCATTGCAGAGTGAAATCCACAATTCTCGCCAAGTTGCTTGATATCCATAAAGGTGGTGGGTCTGTGTTGGGGGTGGGGGAAAACACTATAAAAGTTACTATCATTTATCATAAAGAAGGAAGGAGTTTTAGACATTATTTGGGAAGAAGATAGGCTAGTGTAGATGAAGCTACTCATGCATGTCAAGTTACTAAGTCCTATTGAGGTCTGTTTATTCATCCATTGATTTTACACTCGTCAAGGGCCCACTACATTGCCTAGTTATCAGTCAGATAGTCTGCCTGCTGGGTGGGGCAGAAGGCAGGTTTCACATTACATCCTCCTGGTCACTGTGAACTGTCAGGGGATGCTTAGGATCAAAACTGGTCCAGTTGGACTGAATCTCTAAACTTTGGTGGGAACTGCCGGAGGCTTAGCGTTTCCACTGAGCCACACTATCAATGTGTCTTTCTACTGATGTGTCTGTTGATGACTTTTTCAATTTTGGAAGCCACTCTTGCTCCCTCTCCGACCTTTTCTTGGCAGGTGCAGGCTTGGGTTCGGTTGCCTAAGGCTTGTAATAGGAAAAGCCCTGTTTAGTATTATAACCACTTGCTTGTTATGAGGTCTTGGGGTTACTTAACCATTCTGAGCTTCAATTTCTCCATTTGTAAAATGGGGTTAACAATTTATAATGTGTGGTTTGCTGTGAGGATAAGAAATAATATTAGTATATAATAATACATGAAGAGACAAGTCTTTCTCAAATGCCACCCTCCTTGGGAAGACTACCGGATCCTCCTACTAAAAATTCTGAGGCCTCCCACATGCCCCATCTCACTAGGCCTGCCTCATTTCTGTAGCTCTTATTTCTATCTATGGCAAAGTGATTTATTTAACTGTCCCAACATGGCATCTTGTATCTGCATCTTTTGCTCTGCAATTTTATAATCCCCTACCACTCTGAGTCTGGGCTCTGTCATTTGACTTTCTTTGGCCAATGGGATATTAATAACTATGATGCAAGCAGAGACTCAAAATGCATGTGTGCATGGCCATTTTCCCTCTTGCAGGACTGGGCTGTTCACTTTGCCTGTCTGTCTTGCCATGAGAACCTGCCTGGGCCAGCCTGTTGGAAGGGTTTGAAAGACACAGGAGCCAGGACAGCCTGGTTTGCTCCAGCCGACCTTGGATGACCAAGCTCTCAGTTGCAAGCCAGCCAGCTGCCTCCCAGACTTGTGAGTGACCCCAGCTGAGATGAGAAGAACCACTCAGCCCACATAACTGACTGCAGAATCAGGAGCTAAAGAAATGGTTATAGATCCAAGACGCTGAGATTCAGAGCTATTTGTTATGCAGCAAAAACTACCTGATACACTGACATAATTTACTTAGTTGCTATGTGTACTATCACTCACCCTCCCACCCCCCCTGCCCAGCTACACTGTAAGTCCAAGAGAGTATGGATTTTTATGTTTTTTCTTCGGGCCAGGTCCTATGTCTAGAATAGAGCCTGGCAGACAGTAGGTACTTAGTAAATATTTATTGAAATGAAATAACATAAAAAGTACCATATGAAGTACCACTTGAATTGATGTTTAACAAATGGTAATTATTACAATGACAATGTTAAATATTTTTATGCCAGAGTCAACATTTTTTTCTCCCTCAGGGTCTTCTGTTATTTTTCCCTCAGCTAGTGTTCAAAAACCTGGAAAAGCACAAATGGGTCCCCTTTGGGTATATGATGGGGGAGGAGGGTTGGCAATAAAGACACATAACAAGTGTAATTTTTTTTTTCTTTATCAAATTGACTTGGGGTTGTGGGTGTTATGGAGACATGGCCTCAGGCTCTTCATTTGTTAGCTCTGGATGTGCCATGCTGGCTGTCCCTGTGGGGGGTTGATATTTATGTTGTAGGTGGAGCAAAAGAGAGAGTTCTCCTGCCAGACGTCCAGAAGGTAGACTTGCAGCAGAGATCATTTTCTTTCAAAACAATCATCGCATTTGAAGTAATCAATTAGTTACTGGATTGTCTGTTTAGTTTCTCTCTTCTCTACCAGGCTGTCGGCTCCAGGAAGAAAGAAGCCCCTTCTACTTTCTTCACCATGATACCTGCACCAGCCACCAAATCTATTTGTTGAGGGGATGAATCATGACCTTGTTCATTTTAGGTCTGTCAGCTTCTGGAACAGAAGGACTTCCTCTTTCCACAAATATGGCATGAGCATGACACTACGGTAGAACTTTCCAAGGGTGTCACTGCTCTCATTTTGGGGCAAATAATAACAAGTAAATTTTATTGAGACATTACTCTGCGCCAGGCACTGTCATAAGAATGTAACATGTGAATTCACTGTGGAACAAGGTGTTAGCATAAGCCCCACTTCACAGATGAGGAATGAGAAACACAGGGAGCCTCTTTTGGAATCCTGTGACAAAATCTTGAGCAAGTCACACTTCCTCTGAATCTCTGTCCCTCACGTGTAACATAAGACGCTCAGTTTAGAACAAAGTTTCCTATGCCTTCCAAGGAGAACTATAAATCACATGTTCTGGGAGAAAAATAAAGACTTTTGTGGTAAGCAAACTTGTGGCCATACCACATCCCTTTGGCCCACCTTATTTCAGTGTAGCTGTGTGGAAACTTCCATGCACATTGCCAAGTTCCATGTCAAGTGTTTCCCTCAGTGTCTCTTTGCTCTGCTGCCTCAGAGCTCTCCCGAGAGCTGTGGAGGGCTGCTCTGCCAGCTTGCAGGTGCAACCCAGGAAGTGTGGGGCACCTAACCTCCCCAGGTGCAACCTCCAACGAATGGGAAATGGAGCCCAAGGAGCTCCGACCTTTAGCAGGCTGATTCTGAGGCATACTTTTTATGGTTGTTCCTCACACATTCTCCAGAAATTCTGAGTTCCAGTTGCTCAGGTTTCTAATCAGCTCATTAACACATCTTTATTGCCTTTGGTTCTTTCTCTGTCTTATTTGGCTCACTTTGTCATTTTTGATCACTGGAATGAACTCCGAATTAAGCTGTACTTGAACCCAAGTCTTCGTCTCTGCTTTTGGGAGAATTCAAACAAAGACATATGGTCAAATAGTTTGAGAAAATACTGCATGCTCTGTTCCTCCCTTGGACACTTAAAATGCACATTAACATATTCAAAGCTCTGACAAGTCCTGCTGCAAAGAGACTCATCCAGCTCTCTTTAACTCAAGGTTTCCCAAATTCGGTGCCCGCAGAACTTTTTACTCTTAAGATCTTTTAAGGTTCCCCAGAATAATGGTCCCATGGAATATGCTTTGAAAAATGCTGGACTGTATAATCCCTAGGATCCTCTTCCTCATTGGTATTTGTCAAGGTCGTGGGTGGATCTAGTGGCCTCAGCTGCCATTCCTGGGCATGGGGCCAAAGCCAAATAGAACTCCCTGGACAGGAGATTTCTCTCAATGCCAGGGAGCAGAACCTTCAGACAGGCCTCCCCAGAAACCGCCTCTTTCCCCTTTTTCCTTATAAATGGGATAGCCAGCTTGCGGGTGGGGCCAGGAATGTTTGGCTGACTGGGCTGGGAATGCAGCTGTGGGCATCCTGAGAAAAAGCTCACTTGCTGATGAAGCAGGAGACCAGATGAGATGAACAGGAAATGGATGCCAACAAGCCTGTCTCCCCACACTCTTCTGCTAACAAGAAGCCATGGGAGAATTTAATTGGCATGAGTCCAGAGGGGATAATTATTTCCTATGGTGGTCCACAGAAGGGCACTCAGGAAACCTAGAGATTGCGGGGTCAAGAGGTTGTGTGCGGCCTCCCAGTGGGGGCTGGTTGGTGGGAGTGGAGAGGGTGACCAGCAGCTCATCCATGTTCCTTCACCTGTCAAAGGCTTGCATTCGAGTAACAACATTTGGGTTCTTAGATTTGGGGGATGGGGTTATATTTATCTGAGAGAAAAATTTGAAAATGTTGTCATTCTCTTGTTTAATAAAAATGAAACCAATGAAAATAGTAGCAATAACAATATCAATTTCTGAATTCATGTTGAAGGATGGACACATACAGCCTTTTATCAAATCCTTTACATTCAATGACTAGTCTATGTCTGAGTCTCTCAACCTCAGGCTACTGGCATTCCGGGCTGGGTAATATCTGCTCGGGGGGCCGTCCTGTGCACTGCAGGATGTTCACCAGCATCCCTGGTCTCTCCTCACGAGATGCCAGGATCACCTTTCTCCTCCCAAATTGTGACAACCACAAATATTTCCAGACATCGCCAAATGTTCCTTCAGGGGCAAAATCAGTCACAGATGGAAACTACTGGTCTATGTTAAAAGTGCAGTAGAATATAATTGTTAAAGCATAGGTTTCCAGCCAGGAAGTCTTGGTCCAAATTCTGGATCTACCATTTATTAGCTGTGTGACTTTAGGCACAGTATTTAATCTCTCTATGCCTCAGATTCCTCTTCTATAGAATGGGGAGAATAATAGCACCTACCTGATAGGGTTATTGTGAAGATTAATTAAATATAATACATATATATATATCTATATATAAAGTGTTTAGGATAGACTGGCACATAAAGTCTCGATAAACGCAAGCCATTATGCCATAATCATCACTATTTTTTTTTTTTGCCTTTACCTCCTAGACTGAAATGTTTTGAGCGCAGAGATCAAGCCTTTTTTATTTTTAAATTCATGATGTTTAGCACAGGTGCACAATAAAGGTTGAAGAAGAAAGGAGGGAAGGAAAGGAGGAAGGAAAGGAGAAGCCTAGCAATGGAACATCCAGTGTGAAGACAGGAGAGAGTAAGATCAAGAACCTTCCCCACATAGCTGTCCTGTGCACCAGAGCCTGGTGCTAGACTCTTGGTCTCAGAGCAGACTCTCAGGCAGAAGAGCGGGCAGATGGGAGAGTCCACACAAAACACCAGAGGGTGTGTAAGGGATCTAAATGTGAAACATGAGCGGGTAAACAGATGCATGGGGACTTGCTTGAAACTTCTTGGGGCTGGAGGCTGTAGGTGGGCTCTGTGTTAAGTAGAAGTGATTGCTGCAGTCTGGAAGAAGCAAAGCAAGAATGTATGTTGTCTGCTCATGCGTCAGGAGGGAATGAAATATGGCTAATCACGTATTACTCACTCCTCCATTCACAAGTCTCGTGAAGTTCATTCATGGACTTGGGGTAGACCTCTTGTATAGAGGGTTGAAATTCTATAGCAGAAGGGGACAAGGCTTCCAGTGGCCACCCAGAACACTGTCTATATCTAAGTGCTAGGATGAGGGAAGGCAGTGAACAGTATTGTACAGTTGAACTTGCTATAATCATGGAAGTGTTTTGTATCTGCGCTGTCCAGTATGGTAGCCACTAGCCCCATATAGCTACAGAGCACTTGGATTATGGCTATTGTGACTGAGGAAATGAAATTTACATTAAATCTAATTTAGATTTAAATAGCCACATGTGGCTAGCGCCTACTGTATTAGAGAGTGCAGGCCTGGAAGAAACCACATGTCTCTTGGATACTCAGGCTTTCCAAGGACATACTGAGAGATGGTGGGCTCACCGCTCTTAATGGGGAAGGATGAGCCATAAATGTCTATGACTCCCCACCCAGATCCTCCTGCCAGACAGGAGAAACACTGTCCTGCTCTGGACTGTTCCACATTGCCGGGCCACAAAGAACCCTGTGTGAGGGAAGACACAACATCAACAATGAAGACTACTCTATTCCTATTACTGCTACAATCATGAACAACACTTATGGAGCACTTGGTATGTGCTGAGTACCTTCCTAAGCATCTTGCGTGGACCATCTCTCACTGGGGAGGTCTACTCATTACCCCTGTCTTATAGACACAGAAATTAAGTGTTTAAAAACAAAGACTTTGGGA
Source organism: Neomonachus schauinslandi (assembly GCF_002201575.2). Taxonomy (NCBI): domain Eukaryota; kingdom Metazoa; phylum Chordata; class Mammalia; order Carnivora; family Phocidae; genus Neomonachus; species Neomonachus schauinslandi. Next base: position 181,024,664 of record NC_058403.1, on the reverse strand, counting down.
TAAGTCAAGGTTAATGTGAGACTAACTCAGAATCTTTTTTGGGAAGGGATCCATAAGAAAGTGTTAATGTTGGCTACTTTTGCAAAGAACATCTGGGGTTGAGATGTTTTTTCCCTTCTCTGTATTTATGTCTTTCTGTATCATATGAAAAAAATTTACCGGTACATACATGGCTTTCAGTTAAGGAAAAATATATCAGTAGGGCTTATCTGTCATTGGGATTATGGTCCTTTTAACTTTTGTATTTTCTGAGCTAAAGCAGTCAAATTATTCTAAGATGGAGAGAGGTCACTTTGTGCCTGAGGGCAACTGTGGGTAAAGCTCAGTGCCCCCGATCGCTTTGTGGACTTACATTTTTCTCTCTCTGAAGATGGAGCTTAAAGGGGAACCCATGGCAGACAATCCCTTTGATGCCACAGCAAGTACCTGAGCTAGTGGACCTTGGAAGTGGGGTGACAAACTGTCCTCGTTTGCATAGGACTGAGGGGTTTCTTAACCGACTGAGCCACTCAGGCATCCCTTGGACTGAGGGGTTTCTTGAGACATGGGACTTTCAGTGCTAACTGGGGAAGTCCCAGGCAAACCAAGCACGTTGATGACTGTACTTGGAAGGGGGAAAAAGATGAGCCTCTTCGGAGACTTGGATCCACACAGCTCCTGCAGGCAAAGAGCAGCTTCCCAGTAGGTCACAGTGCAGATGGAAGAAGGGATCACCAAACCAAGGATATGACTGATGTCCCTGGCATTGCTTGTCCTAGACTTAGAGGTTCAAAGACAGCAGCCTGAGGAATCACCATCAGTTCCAGGTAGGGCTGCATTATGACTGCCATGGGCCCTGGGCATTTTTGCCTCCGTGGGTCCCTTCCCCCTTAAAAAAGTATTAAAAATTATATTTAAGACTGTATTTGTATAAGGAGAAATATAATCTGGGCTGGATTCATTATTATATATCTATTATTATTATTTCTACTGATTTTAAAAGAAATTAAAATGAAAAAACTTTTTTTTTATAAACCCTTAAAGGTCTTGGGGGCCTTAGGCTTTGTGTCTACCGTGCTTAACCATTCGGCCCTGGTTCTACAGACCGAAAGAAGAGGATGGGGAAAGAGGAAGATTTGGAGGCCTCTTGGTCAGGGTTTCTCAACTTAAATAAACCTGGATGGGAAAAAAATTGCGTGTTAATTTTCAACCACCTCTAACTGACATTTAACATTTCCTTCTGTTATGATGTGGGCAATAAATCATACCCGCATGGTAGTACCTGCTTCTCTGCCACCAGAAGAACTCACAGGAATTTTTAGATCATATTCCAGTTGTGGTGGGAGTCTTGGAATAGCATGTTCTCTCATCGCTTCTTCAAAATCATGGTGGTTACGAGACTGGCCGCTAGATCATGTTATTTAATGCATTACTAAGAAGCTCACATATTATTATAACACAACTTTTAAATTTAAACAGTGTCTTCACCTAATGTTTTCTTCATAATCCAGTGTATTTTGTTTTGTGCATTTCAAAACCTTATTCTGAGAAGGGGTCCTTGGGTTTCACCAGATTGCCAAAAAAGAAGGCAAAGAGAAGGCAAAGAGCTCTACATGAAGTGTTCTATAGTTCGTGAATTTAGCCCTGTCCTTCGTCTTGCCTTTCCAGTGAGGAAACTGTGACTCAGCCTTGCCCACCCCACAGAGAAGTCCAGGACAGGGTTAAAGACTGGCTGGCAGAGGCTAAAGTCACACCCCAGGTGTGCAGCCTAACAAGGTGTTAATTGGAAACCAACTGAGCTGGAAGAGGAAGCCCAGACAGGTTGCACGGGGTGTTTTCTCCTTGTGGTTTGGTTGTTGACAGAACATCACCAACCCCTCCTGGGTGGAAACAGGTTGAGTGCCTCCCTTTGAAATGCTTCTTTTGCAGAAAATTCCACTGCTCTGGTCCTGGGGGAGACCCCGAATTTTTTTTTCACTTAACACGACTCATGTATTTATCTGTTTTAAACCTCTACTGAGCACTTCCTGTGTGCCATGCAATTTGCTAAGCGCTTTACATGCATTATCTCATTCGAGTCTCACAACAACTCCATGGGGAAGGTGCTCTTATTATTTCTATTTTTACATATGAGGCAATAGCGGGAGGCTCAAAGGAGCAGGTAACTTGCCTCAATCCACATAGGCAGCAAGTGGTAGGCTGGGATCTGAACTTGGATTGACTCTTCTGAGAGGCTCTTCCCTTTGAAGTTTTGGGTTCTTTGTTTTTTGTTTTGACTCGATAGAACTTTCTTAATTTTAAGGATGTAGCACAGCTCAGACACGTCAGTTGATAGGCAGTGAGCAAAGAAGCAGCCGAGAGGCCAACAATAAGGTAGAATTTGGCCACACAAACGCATTGGGGACTTTCTTGGAACTCCAAGCCCCCCTGGAGTGAAAGACAATTTGCGTCACACCTAAGCTTTATTGCTCCGTGATAATCACAGTGGCTAAAAGTAGATAGGTCTTTGTGTGTGTGTGTGTGTGTATGTGTGTGTGCATGCTCACGCGCACCGTTGGTGGGTGTGCTGAGGCTCAGAGAGAAAGCTATCCTCTTATGTTGAGATAAAGGTCATACAACTCCTGCACACATATCCTTGATTTTAATTTTTTAAAAACTTATTATTATTTATGTATGTATTTATTTACTTAGGAGGCTCCATGCCCTATGTGGAGCCCAGTGCAGGGCCTGAACTCACAACCCCAAGATCAAGACCTGAGCCAAGATCAGGAGTTTGATGCTTAACTGACTGAGCCCCCCAGGTGCTCCCATATCCTTGATTTCTAATTAAAAAGTCAAGGAGAGCCAAAAGGTACAAACTTCCAGATATAAAATAAATAAATCACAGGGATGTAACATATAGCCTGGTGACTCTAGTTAATAATACTGTATTGCACTTTTGGACATTGCTGAGAGAGTGGATCTTAAAAGTTTTCTTCACAAGAAAAAAAAATCTGTAACTACGTATAAGGGCGGATGCTAACTAGACTTATCGTGGTGATCATTCTGCAATATATACACAAACATTGAATCACTCTGTTGTATACCTAAAACTAATACGATGTGGTATGTCAATCATACCTCAATGAAAAAAAAAGTCAAGGGGAAAAAAAGTCCCCTCTCTGTCCCCTTTAACTACCTAGTCAAGTTCAAGTCTTCCTCGGCTGGGACTTTGGGAGGAGTGGCTGGTTTTCTCCAGCCACTGTAGGTTGGATGGGTTTGCCGTCGAAGTTGCTCTATCCTGGCTCTGGGGTCAGCTTTTCTCTGCCCTACCTTCAACCACCCACAATGCCAGTGTTCAGACGCAATGAGTCCACAAGGCACCTATATCCTTTGTCACCATCTGTTTATATCCCCAGGAAAGATTTGTTGTTTCAAAACACTGCGACTTAGAGTAAGTGGAGCGAGGAACAATCTATTCCTTGTTTTAAATCAAGTTGTCATAATCCAAAGGCAAGCTCCAACTTTAATAACAAACACCCAGTGTTATGACATTTTACCTTTTCCAACTATTTATGTAGGCACAAATATTGTGTTTAAATTTTAACTATACAGTTAACATAAAACAGTCCACTTACTTAAATACAGTAAAAATAAAGCGAGTGATGCCAATTTTGCTTCCCGTTTAAGCCTCGTTCTTTAAATAGATCATTCATTCAACAACCGTCCACTGAGGGCTCAGCGTCAGACACCGCACTTGGCATGACATACCCGAGAATGAACCAGAAACAGTCCTTGTGCTCCGAGCACCACAGGGAAGCAGGAGGGACAAGATGGGAGTCAAGATGGAACAACGGACGTGCGTTTTTCCATCTCTAACATCTCGAGAAAGAGATACCAGAAGTGGTTTGCTTTCTTTTCATTCTCTACCAAGTGCTGTTCCCTGGCATCAAGCTATATCGGGGTTCAAAAGTTGTCTGTGTGGGGTGCAGTTTTTCAGTGGCTTTATGAAGTTAGTCGGTGAAACACAGGCATGAAAGTGATGGAGAAAAGAGTATTTCACAGTCACCCAAAGAAAGAATGTGTGATGCTCAGGACTTGGCATCCTGACTCTTCATCCCACACTCAGATGACAATTGGATTTTAACAAGGAGTGGGGTTTGTGGTTTGGGAAATACGGCATTTTTACTGCCTTGGGTCATATTTGAAATATTTGCAGGCGTTTAAAATAGTGTAATGTTATTTTTTCCCTTGTCTTCAGAACAAACCCAGCAAGCTTTTATAAGTCATAACAACAAGCATAAAATTGGGACATTGGAAAACCCATGGGCAGAGCTTTGGAAAATCCATTCTCCCCCAGGATAAGTGTTTGGATTTGGGTGCAGAGGACCATGAGCTTCTTGGGGACCCACCTGACCTTGAATGACTTTGAGATCCTGAAGGAAGGGGGGTAGGGCTCCAGGGGCAATACAGCTGGGAGGTCCCACCCAGCCATTCTTCAGGGCAATGACAGAAGAATGCACAGGGGCTTTGGGACTTTCCTTCTAGCCAACATGTCCTGTTTTTTACTCTGGAAATTTCTTTGAAAGAGAAAATAAAAATAATCCAGAGATTCATATTTATTTAAGCGACCAACTCCCCAAACCCTAGAATTCTGTCCTGTGAGCCACTCTGTCTGGGGCTTATTCCTGCCAAAGGGCCTCAAGTGGGGGCAAATACTAAAACCAAGAAGTGAACCGGCCTTAAATACAAGGGTACCTGGCTTTCTGTTTTAGAACAATGAAGGGTAATCAGTGTTTGCCCAGAAGGAAATATCTAATAGGTACATATATATTAATAAATAGTAACTGTATAGTTATAAACATAGAAGTTAATATTTCTTGAGCGTCTAGTAGGCCACGCTCCAATTAACTGTCACAACAATTCTATAAAATGTGTGCTACTCTTCTCTCAATTTTATTCATACAGAAAGCTGATGTACAGGGGCGCCTGGGTGGCTCAGTTGGCTAAGCGCCTTACTTCGGCTCTGGTCATGATCTTAGGGTCCTGGGATCGAGCCCCATGGTGGGCTCCTACCTCAGTGGGGAGTTTGCTTCTCCCTCTCCCACTCCCCCTGCTTGTGTTTCCTCTCTGTATCTCTCTGTCTCAAATGAATAAAAATCTTAAAAAAAAAAAAAAAAAGAAAGCTGATATCCAGGGAGCTTAAGTGACTTGCTCAAGGTCACACAGTTAGGAGGCAGTAGGATTGAGATTTGGATCTAGGCAGCTGGCTGTGGGGAAGGAGACTGAGTTTCACTACTTATACTCCATTACTCACCTAGGGCTTGTCTGTCAAGCCCAAATTTAAATGAATCCCTATCTCAGGTATCTGAAATTTCGAAAACCTGGTAGCGAAGGAAAGTGTTTGATGGCTTTCCTTCTGATTTTAAGTATCAAAAAAAAAAAAATTAAGTACGATTCTCAGATTATTTGGAAGATGTAAGAAGAGCAAACATCAAGAGTGAATTGAATTCCCTGGGGCATCTGGGTGGCTCAGTGGGTTAGGTGTCCCACTCTTGATCTCAGCTCAGGTCTTGATCTCAGGGTTTTGAGTTCAAGCCCCGCATGGAGCCTACTTAAAAAAATAAAAATAAAATAAAACAGGTTTTCCCTATCTCAAACCTAACCATTATCCTCTCCCAAAGAGCAATCCCTACATTGGGGGATTATCTTTTCAAACTTTTAAATTCCTGGTCTTGGGAATGGAGGAGGAGGTGGAGGAGGAGGAGGAGTAGGGGGAGGGGGAGGAGAAGGAGGAGGAAGAGGGGAAACAGCATAAAGCCGCTTTCAAAGCTGAGTAGGTAGCACCAGCATGCAGCCAGCAGTGAAATGCTGGGGCCCGCCGCTGGAGGCCTCCGGAGTGTGGGAGAATCTTCTCTGGAAGCAGGACACGGGAATGCTTTCAGCATCCTTGGATAAAAGACTTGAGAAGAAAGGCACCTCTCAATGAATGGTGCTCAAAACAGGGTAATGGCTGGACAACAGGGGAAATGGCCCTCTCAATAAAAAGCCGAAAAAGTGCCTTTTTTGTTGATCCACTCACTGTGAAGTGCGGCTCCCCCTTCTTCCTTGACCCCTTCCCCAGCTCATCTCATTGGGCTCAGAGAAAAGGCTTCTTGTTGTAATTCCATCTGTTTATTGCTCCTCAACATTCTGTTATCTCTGCCCAGGGCCTGGCAGTTGGGCTGGGCTTTCAGCTGCCAGAAATTTTGGATTTCCCATTGAATATTCCCAAGAAGGGCATCTGAGAAATGTCAGTTTACATCAAAATTGCCTTCACTGAGGAACAGCCAGAAAGTTTTCTTTCCCCAGCAAGGTCAGGAAATCATTCTCTTTTCAAGATCATGCCAATACAAACTCCAATCCACATTTGGGATATTTGATTTAAAGGGACGGGGACCACTTTGGTTTTACACTAAAATTTAAAAAAAAAGGAAAAAAACGTTAATTTTAAAATGAAATTAAAGATGGAAAATTAGGAATGTTTCCTTCTTAATAGTGCTTGCTGTGACAATGAATATCACACTCTAACAAATTCTTAAGAACAGGGTTTGTGGCTATGGTTAGAGCGAGGAATTTGCAGGGAAGTTAAAGATCACCAATAGAGGGGAGGAGGGAAAAAATCACCAACAGATAACAGTTTGTGTGGTTGGCAAGTAAAAAGATCAGGGGAGTGGGGATGGAGCAAAGAGGATAAAGGAGAGAGAGAGGAGAACCTCTTAGAGAAATTACACTGACCTAACTTCCTGTTAGCATGCACAAGAGAAATTGGGAGAAAATCTGATTTTTTTTTTTAACCCTACGGGAAATCTCTGCTCAGAATGATCATTAAGCACTGGTGCATTTATCCCAAAGGTAACCCTGGATTCCTTTGTTTTGCAGGGGTAAATTCTGGCGCAGGGCTGGGGCAGAACTGTCTGGACTCTGTAAGGATGTCCACAGTGAACACTGCAGCTCATTAGTTCCCTGTCTGAATCCTGAGCAAGGACCCAGCTCTGCCCTGCAAACCCTGTTTGCTGCCCGCCCCCTTCCGCCGTGTTCTTTGTTAGCTGGATTTTTATCTAGAGGTGGGTCTGGGAGGCTGGAGGGCAGGGTGAGGAGGATGGGTGAGAGAGCTAGGGGTCAGAGGGCGGAGGGTGTTTGTGTGTGTGTGTGTGTGTGTGTGTGAGTGTGTTGGGGGGGGCTGGGTGCAGCCATCCTAACTACAATGGAGGGTGATGGCTTGGAGTTGACCACAAAGATTCTGTTAGGTTTTGAAGCCCTTGGCAGCCTCCTCTCCACTCCCATTTTCCCCCCCTCCCTTTGTGGAGAATAAGCAAAAACCTTCAGGTCAGCTTATTTTCCCTTTTCAGCAAGAGCATGAATCCTCGAAGCTAGCTGGGTCTTTCTAGAATCAAACTGAGACGCTAAGAGTCCAGCTAAAAATCCTGCGAAGGATCAGCCATTGTCCACAGGATAAGGTGCAATCCTTACCATGGCTCAGATGTAGGGGGACTGTTTCAGTGATCATCCAGACAAAGAAATTTCTGAATGTGGAGCTTAGTGCCTTGAAGGTGCCAGGGCCAAGGCTATATGCCGGGGCTGTCCCCGGCAGATAAGGACATGCTGTCACTAACTCAATAGGCCTGCGCCATTGGCCCCTGCCTATCTCCTCAGCCTTCTCCCTCCCGCTCTGCTCTCTGCCACATTGTGCGGGATTCCCCATTGTTCCATGTGCCCTGTCTCACTCCATGACCTTGATACGTCCTCCTGGCACACCCTTTTGTGTCCATCTCACTGGCTGGTGTCTTTTCATCTTTCCCTGAGTCCTGCTCTGCCCAGGGAGGCTCTCTGTGGCTCTCACGACCATACGGGGGCCCACTCATGGGTCCCCAAAGACCAGGGGTAACAGCCAAAATATGTAATCACTGCTGGGTACCATGAATGGATGGTACCATGAATGGATGAATAATAATCTCCCTTTGTCTTAGCTAAGGCTGCCAGAACAAAATAGCATACTAGGTGGGCTTCAGCAACAGAGAGTGATTTTATCCCAGTTCTGGAGGCTGGAAGTCCCAGAGGTCAGGGTGCCAGAATGAGTTCAAGTGAGAGCCCTCTTCCGGACTTACAGATGGCTGCCTTCTCACTGCGTGCCCATGTGGCAAAGAAAGGGAGAGCACACTCTCTAGTGTCTTCTAATAAGGGCACGAGTCCTATCAGGGGGCCCATCCTCATGACCTCACCTAAACCTAATTCCCTCCCAAAGGCCCCATCTCCCAAAACCTCACACTGCGGGTTAGGGCTTCCACATGTGAAATTTGAAGGGCACAAAATTCAGCCCAGTGTTTTTTAAAAAGCTATTTATTTTGAAATATTTATAGATTCACAGGAAGTTGCAAAAATAATACGGGCAGGTATATACCCTTCACCTAGTTCCCACCCATGGTAACATTTATATACCATAGTATGGTATCAAAACCCAGACATTGTTATTGGTATAACCCAACATCCTTACTCAGATGTCACGAGTTTTATATGCACTTTACATTTGTGGTGTATGTGTGTGTGTGTAGCTCCATGCAATTATATCACATGTGTAGATTCATAGAACCGCAACCGCAATCAAGACACAGGACTGCTCCATCACCACAAAGACCCCTAGCGCTATCTTTTTATAGTAAGACTCAATCCATCTCATGGCCTTGTCCCCAACCCCTGCGAGCACTGATTTGTTCTCCATCTCTGTGATTTTCTCATTTCTAGAACGTAGTATCAGTGGAATCATATAGTATGTAATGCGTATTTTAAAATCATACAGTATGTAGCATGAATTTTATTTATTTATTTTTAAAGATTTTATTTATTTATTTGACAGAGAGAGAGAGCATAAGCAGGGAGAGAAGGAGAAGCAGGCTCCCCAGTGAGAAGGGAGCCTGACACAGGACTCCATCCCAGGACTCCAAGAACATGACCTGAGCCGAAGGCAGATGCTCAACCGACTGAGCCACCGAGGCGCCCAAATATCACCTTTTCAGTGTCCTGTTCCACGTCTGTCTTCTCATCTCCTAGAAGTCAGGTGCCTTCTGGTACTTGTCAAGCCAGCACCTAGCTCCGTGTCCGGCACGCAGAGCATGTTTGCCGAATGAATAAGTGGGAATCTGTTCTGTGGGCAGCTTGTTAAATCTAAACTGATTTCTCTTAAGAAACTATTCATTCCTTTCCTGAACAGATGCTTTCCTCTCAAATTCTGCTAAATTTTTTTTTTTTAAATCACAAAAGAGGGGAATGTGCAGCAGCTGCTGGTCTAAATGGGCTAGTGATGGCATTCACGATGTCTCCAGCCCTCCTGGCTATTTTGAAATAAGCACAGGAAATTACATAAACTGGCAGTAGGAGTCCAATAGTTGGGATTGGGAGGTAGGCTTACTTGCTTTCCCAATGTTCGGCTCCCCTACCAAGGGAACACATGGAGCTGTGACCTTCCATATGTTTTTAATGCATGTCAGAGATAAGTGTTCCAACAAGCTGGACACAACAGGTTGAGCGTTTCCCCTCCTTATTTCATCGGAAGCTGTCTCAAGCAGGCTGTGGACCCGAGGGAGAGACCAAACAACCTCGCATGGCACCAGACCTTCTCAGAAAGTTTGGGACTCCTACCTCTTGAGCCATTTGTTCTGGAAATCTTCATTGACTTGCAGGGCTGGGTTAGGTGACGCCCTGGCCCCCAGCACCCTGAGTTGACCTCTCATGGCACTGACTACACTCTACTAGAATTGACTGTTTTCTGGTCTGTCACCCACATGTAAGCCCAAGGGAGGCTATAGCCATATTTGTTTTCTTCCCTACCTTTCCCAGCATCTGGCTTAGTATCTGACGACCCAGCAGAGGGGCTCAGTACTTATTGGTTAGATGAATGAATGAGGAGGGAAACAAGAGCATTAACCAGATTTTCATGACAGTCACAAAGTCATCTGGACTTTTGGCACCTGTGTACGTTCTGGTTCTTATTGCAACAATCACCAGAGATCATTGTTGTTAATCCTACAATTCAGTGGTTCTCAACTTAGAGTGTGCATTAGCATCACCTAGAGGATTTGTTAAAATACAGATCGATGGGCCCTATTCCCACAGTTTCTGATTCAGTTTATCGTGAATCAGATGACAAACTGTATTGCCTGATACAGGGCTCAAGATCCGCACTCCTACCCCATCTCCAGGTGATGCTGATGGTGCTGTGCCATGACCCCAGTTTGAAAACCAGTGCAATAATAAATAGAGGGATTGCATTTTAAGCGCATTTCTTTTAACACTTAGATTTATGGGGGGATTTAAAGATTTATTAATTTGAGAGAGAGACAGAGAGAGTGAAGGGAGGAGGGACAGAGGAAGAGGGAGTAGGAGAGCAGACTCCCTGCTGAGCATGGAGCTAGATGTAGAGCTCCATCTCACCACCCAGAGATCACCACCTGAGTTGAAATCAAGAGCCTGATACCCAACCGACTGAACCACCCAGGCGCCCCTATGGGGGGATTAAAAAAAAATGGCAGTGTTACTGCTCATGATGTAAAATCAGCATTATTAATTAAAGTGTGATTTAAGGAACTTAGGAATCTGTAGCTTTGACTTTGTGGGAGTAAATAGATGGGCTTTTCATCAACGTGAATTCCATATTCGAAAGGCACATGAAAGAAAGACCATGGGCTCTGGAGCCAGTGATACTTGACTCTGAATTTCACTTCACTGCTGACTGGCAAGGAGAACTGGGGCAAGTTATTTGCTCTCTTAGGATCTTAGGATCTGTAAAACAGTAAAACAGTTTTCACAGTTGCTAGCAGAAACAGTAAAAAAACAAAAGTACCCCTTCCTAGTCAAAGATGAATTGGTTCATGAGACCAAATGAGTGAGTTTCTATAGTAAGGAATATAGTGTTTTCTGAAACTATTCAGCACCTGAATTGTAGGTAACAAAGATTTTATAGGAAAATTTGTGTCAATGTTACTGAGCTTAGCTAGTAAGAGTTTGGAGAGGGACATTTGTATAAGTGACTTAATACAAAGTAGATGCTCAATAAATGATGGTATAATAGAAAAACTGAATGCAAGAGAACAGTGTGCACATAAAAATGGTGGATAAATCATATGGGGAAGATCTCCATTACCTGCATATTTATTATTTGAGAACCTGTAGGTAGCAGCTGTGAAGGGAAGCTGGGATCATGGTAACATGGAAAATATCAACCAATGATATGACTATTTTAAAGTTCTTACTCAAATCCTTCCTTGTTTAGCATCTGGGTCTTAGTGAGTTCCCTGGTCTTGCTGTCCTTTGGATGCTCACGCAGCAAACAAACAATCCCCATGAAAACCAACTTGAAAGTGAACAGCAAATCTTACAAATGGCACAGGATTTCACATAGTTGATGAAAAGACATTGGAAAACTATTTCAGTTACATGGAAACAGGGATCTAGCAGAGTTAGATAAATTTACATCTGAAGAAGAGAAAATCCAGAAGGATGGTGTTATAACAGTTTCAAAAGAAAATTATTTGGCTCTCAAAGGATAGTGGCACACCCCGAGAAAGTGATAAAGCCTAGTTTTGGACAGTTGACTCTTTTTGATAGAACTGCTGAAGCCAAATAGGGAGGGATGATTGGGTTAGCACACATTTTGTCAGAAATTATGTTAAAAACCTGCACGAGTCTTACTTTTTCTAAGAATTAGTATACCTTACAATTATGACCCAATTAAGGGTGGCCAACTACAGCTCAATGGCCAAATCTAGCCAGCCACGGGATTCTGTAAATAAATCTCTGTTGGAACCAGCTATGCTCATTCATTTACTTCCTGTCCGTGGCAGCTTCTATACCACATTTGGAGACTTCTGTAGTTATAGCAGAGATCTTACTGACCACAAAGCCAAAAATATTTACTATCTGGCCCTTTACAGAAAAGGTTTGCTGACTCCTGACCTAACTTTAAGAAAATAAACTTTTTTCTTTATTAAAAATCTTTTAAAGATTTAGTTCTTTTTTTTTTTTTTTTTTTAAGATTGACTTATTTATTTGAGGGGGGCGGCAGAGGGAAAGGGCGAGAGAGAGTCTCAAGCAGACCGCACTGAGCACGGAGCCTGACACGGGGCTTGATCTCATGACCCTGAGATCATTATCTGAGCCAAAACCAAGAGTCGGATGCTTACCCATCTGTGCCACACAAGCGCCCCTAAAGATCTAGTTCTAATAAAAGTTTTTTCCTCCATTATTTATACGAATATTTTGATTTCCATTTGAAGTTGATTTATTCTAGGTGATGCCTGCCCCTCTCCCCTTCCCCAAATTATCCTTAGCTGATAAGGCCACCTGGTAATTCAGGACAAAACATGACTGTTCCTAACGATGAATTATTGCTGGTTCCCAATTTAAGAATGCAGGGACCAAACTAACTGTTTGAATCCTGGTATTGCTACCTCATAGCTATGAGTGCAGGCAAACTAGTTAACCTCTCTGGGCCTCAGGTTTCTCCTCTATCAAATGGGGATAACAGCACTGACCTTGCCCAGTTAGTGAACTAAAACAAGATAACAAGGGTCAGGTTCTTATCCCAGTTGCTGGTGCACACGAACAGTGTTGGCTGTTGTGATTTCTATTTCCCTGATGTCTGTTTGGTTTGGAGTGGCAGCTTACACAGCCTGCATTCCAGGCTTTAAATTCCCCTGGGCATTCCCTGAGTTGCTCGCTCTAACGCTGTTGTCTACCTCTGTGGTTGATAAAGCCCTACTTTACCAAACTAACCAGCCTGCTCTGTTTGAAGAGTCAGGGATGCGTTAGGCATTGATCTTTACTGTTAAAGGTGTTTCTTTTAGTGGGTTGATGTCATAAGTATGTGCAACAAGCAGAGGTGAGGAAACTTTCATAAGTGTCCGACAGCAGCAGGGAGATGCAGCCCAGTCCAGAGTGTATATAAATGTTCCCAGATGCTCTGATTTCCAGAGGGGCAGCGTCTTGTCACCAGAGACAGCGGACAAACATGAACGCGGCATGGTGGTGATTGTAATGAGGGTGGTAATCAGCAGGCCAGGGGAGAGCTAGATGATTTCCTGACTAGATCATGGGTGAGGAACAATACTGGCTTTATCCCCCCAGGCCTTGTCCTAGCTCCCAATACTCACAGGAAAAATTCTCATTAAGCTCCCCTGGTAGGCGGCTTCTAAATCGGCCCCAACGATCCCGCCTCTTTGGATTCATGCCGCATGTAATCCTCTGCCCTCCATCGAGTATGGCCTGGACCTAGTGACTTTCTGCTAACCAACAGAAACCGCAAAGGTGATGGGATGTCACTTCCGAGATTAGGTTGCAGACATGTCTAACGTCTACCTTGGTAGCCGATTCCCTTATCACTACTCCGACTTGTTTGTTTTCATGAAACAAGCTGCCTGCCACTGGGAGAGACCCAGATGTCAAGGAACTAAAACCCAACAATCCTCAGTGAACCTGCCAACAACATGGAAGCAGATCCTTCCCCAGTCAAGATTTCAGATCAACCTCTAGTCCTAACTGACCTCTTGATTCTGGCTGGTGCGTGACCTTGAAGCAGAGAACCCAACTGAGATTCCTGACCTGTGCAAGCTGTGAGATAATAAATGTAGGCTGTTTTAACCACCAAGTTTTGGGGTACTTTGTTATGCAGCAATAGGTAATGAATACAGATTTCTTCCTTTAAGTTAAAAAGTAGAGGAAAGGCTCACATTTCTGCTGAGGGTTGGTGTTCAATTAGATTCTCACTCACTTGATTTTTCTCTCCATTCTTCTTCTAATGCTGTGCTATATTTCAGGACAGCACACTGCTGATAGATCAATCTGCCTAACACAACCTCTGATACCACCAGACACCTATTTAAAAACCTTTCCTGGCTCACACTGGCTGAAGGAAAGAAGCTCGACTTTTCCATTGGTGAACAAGGCTCACTTGGACGTCTATCATCTACCAGCGGCTAGAACCCTCTTCCTAAAACACCAATTAGCACATGTTACTCATGACTTAAAAGTCTTTGTTGGAGTCCTGCTACCAACCGGATTAAATCTGTGCCCCGCAGCATGGCAATCAGATCTTGCCATGATCTGGTTCCCCCGCCTTCCTGCCTCACACTTATATTTCCACAACATGGAAAAGTTTGTCCTATGTACCTAATCTGGGTCTTTCTCTTGCTCTCCATTGCCATATTCTTTCTTCTTTTGTCCAAACCCCCTTCTCTGGAAAATTCATACTTGAAGATTCAGCTCACATCCTCACATAATAAAAAGGAAAAACAAAGAACCCAAAACACACTCACGTATTTGGATCAACACAGACCATCTCTGGAAGTATCCAGAAGAAACCAGTGACATTGGTTGTCTCTGGGGAGGGGCATTGGATGGGAATGAGGGGAAGAGGTTGGGAGAGAGAACTTTCACTGAAAACCCTTTTTTACTTTTGCAATTTTTTGACATATGAATATACTTACCTATTCAAACACTAAATAAAACAATTATGATGAAAAAAAAAGTTAATTTTTGGACTCACCTTTGCTGGGAAGCCTTTTCTGACTCTCACATACTGAAGAAATTGTGTGATGATTGTATCTGTCAACCCCTCTAGTGTCTGAGGTCGTAGAGATCAGGGATCATCCCTTATTCACCCTTATCTCCTCCCAACCCACTGTCCAGCACTGTGCCGGCTATTTCACAGGCCCCAAATATCTGAGGAATAAAAAGCTACAGTTCCTCAGCACTCCTCAGCCAGACTTGCTCTGTTACTCATTCTCCAGATCCCTACTTAGACAGGCATTCCCTGACCACCTAATCTGGTCAGGCACCGCTGCTGGTCTCTGTTGCAACACTGTGCGTTCCTGCATGGTACATACAGCACACTGTCAAGATTTTTTTTTAAAGATTTTATTTATTTTAGAGAGAGAGGCAGCACGAGTGGGAGGGGCAGAGGGATAGGGAGAGAGAGAATCTCAAGCAGACTCCAATGCTGCGTGTGGAGCCCCACTTGGGACTTGATCCCAGGACCTTGAGATCATGACCTGAGTCGACCAAGAGTCGGATGCTTAACTGACCGTGCTACCCTGTCATGATTTTTACGTGTTGAACTGTCTCTCTCTCCTCCTGGACCGTGAGCTCCTTGAGGGCAGGGACTATGGCTACCTGGTTTTCTACTGTCTTTGCAATGTCTCGAGAAATGTCTGTCACACACTGGGTAAATACTGTAGGCAATATGATTTACTGACTAAACAGACGAATGAAAGAATACCGCTTCGTCTTCATCAGAGTGACTATTTGAGTGTCTAAGAGGCACTCAAAACTATTTGTTGAATGAATGAATAATGTAAGAGAGGACATTTAATCATGATCATACTGATAAATGAAAGGAACTCATTACATGGTACTCTCAACCCCTTAATATCAGCTCATGGAAAAGAATAGCTTCCTTCAGTTCCATTTAAATTATTCAGAATAAAGGAAAGGAAGTAGGCTCTCGAGGGACATGCTAGAATATCCTTGTCTGATTGTGTGTGTGTGTGTGTGTGAGAGAGAGAGAGAGAGAGAGAGAGAGACATCAGCCTGTAGGTCTAACTCTAGGTGAAGCTGCTGTCCATAGACTGGGGGTTGGGGGTTGGGGGGTGGGTTGGTGACAGGGGACTGGACTAGTTCTATGGTACTCTGTGCAAATATGCTGCCAGTGGACCATGTAATCTGGTTTTCCTCAAAACCAGCAATTTAGAAGTTGGAATACTTACTTAATACGGTTTCTAAAGCAATACTGTTTTGGATTATAAAACTGATGCATGCAGTGCAAAGAATTTCAAAGCTAAAGAAAATGTAAGTAAGAAAATAAAAGTTACCCTAATCTCACCATCATGGTGGCCTATTTTTTTTCTTACTTATATGTGTTTTAGATTCATTCTCTCCCTTCCCCTGCTTCCTCCCTCTCTCCTACCTTTCTTCCCTTTAACACACTTTGATCCCTTTATATTCTGTCCTGAACATTATCTGTCAACATTAAATGTGTTTTGACAATTACATTTGAAAGAACTGTATATTATTCTGCTGGTGAATTTGCCTCAATCCTTTGTATCAGTTGTTTTCTCCTTATTGCTACTATCATTCTACAATTATACAGTGAACAATTATACAATTCGACAGTGAACAAATTTGACTTTAACTTTGCATTTCCTTTAACTAGATTTATAAAAGTAGCATTATTGACTAAACGAGTACAAAAGAAAATATTGTTTACAGGTATGGCCAAATTAATTGTAGTCCTAATCTCATTCATTCTCTTTTTACCACACCATTACCATAGACTTTCACCCATATTGTTACACTGTTATCATGTAATATGTTTATATTTAATTAGAAAGGATCAATTAAAATATGCTTATCATTTATATCTCTTCTTCTGTAAATTCACTTTCCCCATTCATCTACCTCTCTGGAGCTTAAATATTTAAAAATGCAATTGAACTTACATAATATTGTCTTTGTGCTTGATTAGACTTCCAATTAAAAGTAATATTTTAAGTATAATATATAGTCATTCGATGGAAATAATCAGGCTGGAATAAACTACAAAAATAAAAATGTCATACATTGACAGCTCACTTACCTTCAGCTGATTTACGATTCCATTTGAACCCTTTGGAATTTCGAGTACCTGAATGGAAACGAAAGAACGGATTTGAGGGGCTTCAATCAGGATGAAAGATCACACTCTGAGGCAGTGATGCTCAAGGTATGGTACGGTCCAAGGACAAAACTCAACAAAGTCACCTGGCAGGACTTGTACTTTGTGTGTTGGGCCTTCTCCCACACTCACCAAATTAGATTATCCTCTTGGCAAGGCCCGGGAATTTGCAGGTTACCAAGGATATCCTGCAATTCAGGAATTCCTATTGATGTCTTTCTTTTGAGGACTCAGCCTGCAGCTGGCCTGATACGATGCACATGCCCTGAGTCAGGTGACCCTCCTTCAGAGTCGTGACCATCGGGCACCCGCCCCAAGGGCAAGTTTTTCCTCTTTGGATATGAGATCTTGACTACACTCAGACAGAGGCTATGTGTTCTAGGGATCTAGGTATAAAAATGCAATACTCAGGGGACGATCTTTAATTTGATAAGCTATGGGGATGGTCCGGAGCCTTTCCCGCCAAGGGGCGAGCTGGTCTTTGACTTGGGGGTGAGGCAACAGTGGGGCGGGGATTGGGCGAATGTGATAGGTGAGCGGGGCTCCCAGAGCAAGGTGGAGACAGACCCTGGATGGGAAGCAGAAGGTTTGCCATAGAAAACAGGAGGCAAAGTCTCAGAGAACTACCGTGGGTAATACATAATACACACAGAGGGAGAGCTTCTTCCTTAGCAATGTTCTTCCAACCCTGTTGCTCATGTGGCTCCCAGAATGTTTTTGAAAAATTATTTATTCCTTACATTCTAAAATGGAGGGCTATGATATTTCGTCATAAGGTTTTATAGTTGTGCAATTTCTAGCACATTTTAATGTTGATGCTGTAAAATAAAATCAGTCTTATTCACTCCTCAATTCATACAGGAAAAGGTTAATAGTAAAGAGATTTGACACTTCGCTCTATTTGCTGGTTCCATTTTAGTTCCTGCACAGAATTTACTACAATGTAATGTATTTCAACGTTTGAAAGGCTTTTTATTGATCTCTCTTGTCACAGTTTTCTGCATCAACTTTCTGTACAAAGTTAAACTTTGAAATCTTTAATATTTTCTGTGAATTTGATGCCCTAAATGCTAAACAATTTCTTCTGTGTTGAATTGTCATTATGACTATTTGTATTTGTACTTAATTGCTCAACACAACAAATACATTATACATTTGGATAAATCATTATGAAACATGGGAAGTAAAATCTTAAAATCTTATCGGAAGTCTGTATCTTAAACGAGATGAATGGGAATTTTCCCTCCTATTAACTCCTGAATATTTCTGATTGTCCAAATGAGACAGGGTTCAGCATCAGTTTTATTCCCTTTTTTTCTTTTAATCATACTTGTAAGTACAGCCAAACTTTGTTCACATAAGTAGCGGGAAAGGAAAGAGTTTCCTTATAGCAACATCACTCAATTCTTCAAACTCTTCTGGGGTATTTGCCAAAAATCGTATGGTGATCTATCATCAAAAATTATTTTTAATGATCTACTAACTGACAACTCCATCAGATCCTTCTTCAATTTTGTTGAAAGCAAAGAGTTGAAAAGGATTTGTAACCCAATCATTAGAATCATTCACTTTCTCAACACTAACAGCTAGATTCTGAATCACTCCTTTGTTTGGAGTCCTGGATTGTTTTTAGCCTGGGGGACTGAGCCACAGTAAGCTTCTGGGTGGGTGAGAGGTGGGCCTTTCTTTTGTAAAAGGGGAAGGAGGCAGCTGTGAAAGGGAAGTCGGAGAGGGGACCAGCTGGAGCCTGAGGCACCACCCCCGGGGCACCCTTCCTTTTGTGTCTGCAGTAGCCTGCAGGAAGTGTGCCCTCAAGTTATGCAGTTGGAGGCCCTAGAAGGAGAAGCAGCATGCCACAGCCACAGTTTGAGCATCATCTAGAGAGGAGCTGACAATCTGGAAATTCCTTTAAAACCATTCATGCCAAAGTCAGCCTTAAAAATTCTTTGTGGCAAAACTATCAGAGTAATAATAGATTCAGACAAGAATCATCAATGGAGGCGAGAAGTGGTGAAGGGAAGTTATAGGGTCTCAAGTTGTCTCCCCGCAAAGCATGAATGAATCACTCATTAATTCCCAAGTACAAAATACTTATAAATTAACTTTACAGTGAGGAAACTGGCAGACACTTTATATGGACAGACACTATATCTGGGTACCTACTGAGAGCAGGCACTGAGGAAAACATACCATCATTTCTCTGATAGCTCTGCCTCAAAAGCAAAACCTGAATCTGATCATGGGGAAACATTTAGATAAACCCAAATTGAGGGATGTTCTAGAAGGAAGGGACCTGAAGAGACTTGACAACTAAATACCACATGTGACTGGGGTTGGATCTGACCTATGAAGTACCTTATTGGGATCATTAGTGAAATGCTAGGGAAATGTGCAGATTAGAAGCTATTTTTGTCTCATGGCTGTACTATGGCTATGGAGGTAAGGACCCTTGGTTTTAGGAAACATACACCGGAATATTAAGGGGTAATGGGTAGCACCTCTGCAAGTTATTTTTATTTTTAAAAAAATTTTTAGAAGATTTTATTTATGTATTTGAGAGAGAGAGAGAGAGAGAACTAGGGGAGGGGCAGGGAGAGAGAGAGAATCTCAAGCAGACTCCACACTGAGCACTGAGCCCATTGTGGGGCTCAATCCCACAACCCTGAGATCATGACTTGAGTCAAAATCAAGAGTCGGACGCTTAACCAACTGAGTCACCCAGGCACCCCTCTGCAAGTTACTTTTAAATGGTTCAGGAAAACAAATATAAGTATACATATTAAGAGGGTAATAAGGGAAATATGAAGAGACTGAGTGAAGAGTAGGCAGGAAATCATTGTACTATTACTGAAGTTTTTCTGAATGTTTGAAACTTTAAAAAATAAAACATTAAAAAATTTTAGGGGCACCTGGGTGGCTCAGTTGGTTAGGCATCTGCCTTTGGCTCAGCGGGGAGCCTGCTTCTCCCTCTCCCTCTGCACCTTCCCCCCGCTTGTGTTTTCTCTCTTTCTCAAATAAATAAATAAAATCTTAAAATTTTTTTTTTTTATTCTCCGGGGGGGGGGGCTGTGATCTCGTTGTTTGAAAATCACTAATTTTTTTTGGAATCCCGATAGACAGAGATGAAGCTTAAGGAGTCCAGAGCTGGTGTGGACAAACAAAAAGATTCCTGAAGAATGAGGAGGTCCTCACTTTGTAATGGGAATAAAGCATGGAGAAATATGTGTGTGATTTATCGAAGAAGGGAGCAGAGACATTCTTTGCAGATGGATAATGAGATTTTTATGTTTATGCAAAGGGAGGGTGTGTGAAGGAAGGTTGAATAACACTACCATAGATATAGTGGGAAACCCCCAAATCTGAGACAGGCATAAGAAAGAAACGTGAGGCTAGGCCATGGCGTCTTTGGTATTTGTTCATTGAAAAAGATGATGATGACTCTTATTCAGTGTAGCCAAGGGGATAACCTCTGTCCTGATCAGGACCAGATTCTTCTTCTGTGTGTCCAACCATAATATGATCTGATCTCATTTGAGCTCTTGCCTGCTGTGATATGTATTTCTCAATTCAAGGTCCTTACTGTGAAATATTTGTCTGTTAAGTCTCTATCAGTCGATTTCTGCTGCAGGCTTTGCTTCCTTCCCATTGACTTGACAAATGATGGCTATTGTTTGGTCATGTTGTAGATCTGCTTCTAACTACTGCCCCCCATCTCTGTCCAGATTCTTGACCTACATATTTTCCCCACAACAATTACTTGGAATGGTTACTGTTTAAGTAAGAGAAGGAAAATTGTCCTTATCTCACCAACTGACTGGTAATGGGCCTCTTGGAGTCCTCCATTAAATATGCTTTTGGAGCCATTTTGGGGCTCAGTGGTTGAGATTGCCATGATTAATTAGTAAGGTTTGCTATGGCCCTGGGAAGAATGATGATAATATTCTTGGTATATGGGGGTAAGCAGCCTCTATGGTGGCCCCCGGTAATCCCCTTCCTGGTATTCTTCCCTTTGAGTGTAGGCAGGACTTAGTGACTTGCTTGGAATCAAGAGAATACAGAAAAAGTAAAAGAATGTCACTTCTGTGATTAGGTTTCGAAAGACTGTGTGTTCTTGCTAACATATTCTCCCTCTCTCAATGGCTTTCATGAAGCAAGCTGCCTTTTTGGAGAGGCTCATGTAACAAGGAACTGAGAGTAGCCTCCAGACTATAGCTGGCAAAAAACTCATGCTCTCAGTCCAATATTCCTTGAAGAACGGAGTCCTGCCTTCAGATGAGACCCCGGCCTGGCTGACACCTTGAGGGTATGTAGCCATGTCAGAGAGCCTGAAGTAGAGGATCCAGGTAAGCATGCTGGATTCCTGACCCACACAAACTGTAGGATGATAAATGGGTGCTCTTTTCAGCTGGTAAGTTTTGGAGTAATTTGTTATGCAATGCTAGATTAACTAATATACCCTGTATTTGTCATCCTTCGTTTAACCATTTTATGTACATTATTGTGATACCAAAAAAGAGTAGGAGCAGCACCACACACTTAGCAAGCAGCAAGAAACTATAGCTGAATTTAAAGAAGATGAATTACCAGGATCAATCACAAGAACTCAAGACACAACCATCAGAAGCCATTTAGCAGCCAACAGTCCTGGGGAACTCAGCCAAGTTTGAGTTCAACTATTTTGCCACTCAGTCCAGGGTAGTTCATAAGTCTTTCCTGCTCTTGTCCCAGCACTCTAGCATGATTCCTTGCTTATCTCTCTTCTCACCCAAAACACAGGCTTCATAAGGACAGGGACTGTGTCTCCTTCATTCACTGTTATATTGCCCACACCTGGCATAGTGCCTGGCACATATTAAGCTTCACTAAGATATACAGAATGAATAAGTGTTTATGTTTCTGAGAATGTCAATAAGTCACAAAATTTTGCCACACACTTAAAAAACGTAAGGACCAGAAATGGTTATAATAAAGATTTGTGTGTGTGTATGTGTGTGCAAAAAGGGGGCAAGTCTTCCTATCTGGCCAATTCACTCATTTAGGGCATCTAATTCCCCGATAATGTCAGTTAAGTGGGGCATTACTGTAATAAGTACTATTAATTATTCATTGCTAACACAGTGTTCAAGGTCAAATGAAATCTGATGGAAAATCTCCTCACTGTGGAAAAAAATCACTTGCTGATTGTTATCACAACTTTCACTGCCGCTGTATAGAGCTTATCTCCTTCCAGCATGCTCAGCAGGGACCAGAGCCACTAAGTTCATTTTATGGAAAATAAGACAGTTTCATTTATCTGATTGCACATTTCTCTGCTGTTAGGAGTTTTCCTACCTTGTAAACAATATTATTTTTGCTTTGAACTATTATAAAGAGAGAGAAGGAAATAAGTTATGGTAGGATAGAGGCATAATAAATGAAAAATAGATGATTTCTTTGAAAAAGAAACCTAGAAAGCAAGTATCACCAAACTTCTGAAATCAACCCTTGAACTGCCAATATTAAGTTAACCAGCATAAAACTCACAACTTACACTGAAGAGATGAATTTAGCATTTGCTTCACTGGCAAAATGGCAAATGGTGTGGATGCTTTAACTCAGCGAGAACCAGAAATGACATTTAGGCTTCTCCTGTTGTTCTGTGTTAAGAAGGATTCTGAGGCGCAGTGGAGGAGCACCATGATTGACTAAGGATGGCACAGAGCCTAGAGTAGATGTATTAATCAGTGTATTTATGAGCCTTAGATTTCTCTAATGTAATACAGTTAGTCAATTTCAGGGTCATTTGCGACTCAATGAAATCTAATTATGATTTATTTTTCCATATTGCAATAGTGTGACCAGACATGTTTCCAGATTCAAGGAACTTTTAGAAAAAAAAGTAACTCTGCTCTTCTAGCCTAGACTTGGTTTACACTTACATTCAACAGGTTATTTTAGCTTAGGGAAGGATTTCAGGCTCTGAAATGTTATCAGGTTACCCATGAGTGAAAAACAAAGCACATAAAAAAAATAAATCATTTTTCAAAGGTGACAGAATCCACTGATGCCTCTGGCTTATGTGTCTGTACTTCACCATAAAGCAATAACTATATGTCCACTGGTGATTTGCTTTAATCTTAAGATAAATAAAACCTGTTGGAGCAGAAACTGGGAATAGTGTGGTCAAAGGGTAAACAGTATTGCTAGTACTTTGTTCTCACAGTGCACATGATGTCCTTGGGGCATCTAGCTCTTCACTAACCTAAGTTGGTGCACCAAGCCTTTAAAAAATGTATATTAAGACAAAAGGAGTTGAAAACACTTTACAACATGGTCATCAAACTTGTAATATGTAGATTGCATAGACAGTGAATATTTTTATTTTTAAAAAAAGATTGTATTTATTTATTCGAGAGTGAGTGAGAGCGAGAGCACGAGTGGGGTGAGGGGCAGAGGGAGAAGCAGATTCCCCACTGAGATTGGAGCCCAACTTGGGACTCGATCCCAGGACTCCACTATCATGACCTGAGCTAAAGGCAGACGCTTAACAGACTGAACCACCCAGGCGCCCTAGACAGTGAATATTTTTAGACAACAGCCTGTAAAACCCTTTTTTCTCACTCACTGTGAGACCTGAGATGCCTGACACCCTGGGAGCAGGACCACAGGTCCCTTCTATTTGACAGCTCCACAGACTGCCTGAACGTCCTTTCCTGCAGGGTGTCCCCTGGATACACCAGCATCGTGCAGTCGCCTTCTCATTCCCCTAAATATAAGGTGTGGAGTAAGCACCTCCTCCGAGGACCTGCCTCCCCTTTATCACTACATACTAGTCCCCCAGCATACTGAGCTTTCATTCATTCATTCACATATACATTTAATAAAAATGTACTGAGAGCCTCGTCATGCTCGCTAGGTGCTTAAGTCAGAATGGTAAAGAAGAGAACAGGGTTGCCACACTCATGGATGATACACTGTGGTGAGAAAGACAGAAAATAAACAAATAAAAAATAATGATACATTGTGTATTATAAAGGAAATAAATAAAGGACTGAGAAAGAGAAGAGCGGGGAGGGACTTCTGGTTTTGGCCAAAAAATAGCAAGACATTAAAAAATGAACAACAAGCAAAAGAAACATGGTTGCCTGGGCAGGAGAGGGCAGGAATTCGGTGGGGGCCTGAAGTGACCAGAAAGCAAGAATCATCAGGGGAGAGGTAACTTAACTCTCGAGATGGCACTTGCCCTGGGGTAAATCTTGTCTGTTTTTTTTTAAATTTTTTTTATTTTTAAAATATTTTATTTATTTATTTGGGAGAGAGAGAGAGCATGAACAGGGGGAGGGGCAGAAAGAGAGGGAGAAGCAGGCTCCCCGGTGAGTGGGGAGCCCGACGTGGGGCTTAATCCCAGGACCCTGGGATCATGACCTGAGCTGAAGGCAAATGCTTAACGACTGAGCCACCCAGGTGCCCAAACCTTCTCTTTTTCTTAAATACTTATTTATTTATTTGGGTGGGTGGGTGGGGGGGACACGAGTGGGGAGAGGGGTAGAGGGAGAGAGAATCTCAAGCAGACTTCCTGCTGAGTATGGAGCCTGATGTGGGGCTTGATTCCACGACCCCAAGATCATGACCTGAGCCAAAATCAAGAGTTGGACGCCCAATGGACTGAGCCACCCAGGTGCCCCATGAGTAAAAACTTCTTTTTTTTTTTTTTTTAAAGATTTTCTTTATTTATTTGAGAGAGAGAGAATGAGAGAGAGAGAGCACATGAGAGGGGGAAGGGTAAGAGGGAGAAGCAGACTTCCCGCCGAGCAGGGAGCCTGATAAGGGACTCGATCCTGGAACTCCAGGATCATGACCTGAGCCGAAGGCAGTCGCTTAACCAACTGAGCCACCCAGGCGCCCCGAGTAAAAACTTCTTAATCAATAATTGATAGGGGCATCTGGGTGGCTCAGTTGGTTAAGTGTCTGATTCTTGATTTGGCTCAGGTCGTGATCTCGGGGTTGTGAGATTGAGCCCGGTGTCAGGCTCCACACTCAGCGTGAGGTCTGCTTGGGATTCTCTCTTGTCCTATCCCCTTACCCTTCCCCCATTCGTGCTCTCTAAATAAGTAAGTAAATAAATAAATAAATAAAACCTTTAAAAAATAATTGATAAAGATAAAGGAAATAAAAAATAGATAAAGGTAATAAAAAAGAAGTATATAGAAGACTTAACATGATCAGCAAGACAAATCGAGTGAACAGATGCAGAGTATTATTCCTGATGACTGGAATAAACCTTTCTTTGTGTGCATATACGCAACATACATGACATTTGGCCATGTACTGGGGCACAAAGCAAGTATCAACACATTCCAAGCTGTTGGTATCATACAGGCAATAGTATGCTGGTAAACTACCTCTGTTGGAAAAGAAAAAAAGCCCTGCTTTGTAATGTTTTCAGATTTCTGTGGTGTAAATAGTCCCACCACAGCTGATTTCAGGCTATTGATTTATTAACAGTAAGGTTTGCAAAATTCTTGAATCTTCAACAATCACATCTTGTGAGTCAGTATGAGTTGGCTGCACCACTGTCTATAAAAAGTAAAGTTAGCTATTAATAACAAAAGTGTAACTCCTCCTTCATTTAGATACTAAAAACATACTTCTCAATGGTGCACGTGTCAAAGAAGAAATGACAATGGGCATTCAAACTGAAGGATATGGAAAATACTATCTGTGAAACTTGTGCAATGCAGCTAAAGTGTTCTTTACAACCTCATATGATGTCTTTGTAGCCTTCAATGATTATATTTAAAAACAGGAAAGGTAGAAAATAGATGAGCTAACATCCACCTTAAACAAAACAATACAAACAAAAAACAGAACAAAGCCAGAGAAAGTTGAGTGAGGGACATAATAACAAAAAGACAGACACTAATGAATGATAACACAAGTATACAATAGAGATGATCTCCACAAGCAGATATTGGTTGATTTATTAAAGTGATATAACTGACAACCTCTTACAAGATTAATCAAATAAAAAGAAAACCCAAACAAAACAATTATAAGGGGGAAAAAATCAAAGATGCAAGAAAAAAATGAGAATATGAGATTTGTATGAATCATTTCACATCAATAAATTTTAAAACTTCAAGTGAAACAGATATATTCTTAGTAAAGTATGAATTACCCAAATGGATTCAAGAAACAAAAAATATGAATGGTGCCATGCATTAGTTATCTACAAACCACCCTATCACTCTCTGTCACTTAAATAAATACTTATTGTGCAGAAGTCCATGGGTCAGCTGGATGGTTTCTGTGGTCTTGGCTAGGCTTACTCATATGTCTTTGGCCTGATGCAGGTTGGGTAGGTATCGCCACTAACTGAGGTTGAACTCTCTCTCACACACGTTTTAAGGGCAGATGGTATGGTGTGGCCTCAGTTGAGGCACCTGAACTGACCTCCACATTGTCCCTCATCCTCTGACAGGCTAGGCTGAGATTGCTCATGTGGTAGGCAGGGTTCTGAGAAAGTGAGAAAAAGAGTGAAAGGCCTCTAGAAACCTGTGGTTGAAGACAGCGCAGGGGAAGAACTGTATTCTGTTGGCTAAGAAATTCACAAAGGCTAGCCGAGATTCCAAAGGTGAGGACATAGATAATCTCTTTGGTGAGAGGCCATACATAAACAGAAGAATGAAGGATTGTAGTCATTTTTGTAATCTATCATATCCTATCATCAAAGATGCTGATTCTGTTAAAAAATCTTTTCCCCAAGAAAGTACTAGACCCAGATGTTTTACTGGTAAGTTCTACCAAACAAGAGAACAGATAAATCCAATCATACAAGATCTCTTCAAAAACAGGAAAAGAGAGACTACACCACAATGTATTTTTACGAGGCTTGTAAAACCCAGACACCAAAATTTGATAAAAGCAGTGTGAGAAGAAAACTAATAGCTCAAATGCACTGAGGATCATAAACACACAATTCTAAGCAAAATCTAAGGAAATGACATCTGTCAATGAATAAAAAAAG
Organism: Neomonachus schauinslandi; assembly: GCF_002201575.2. NCBI lineage: Eukaryota > Metazoa > Chordata > Mammalia > Carnivora > Phocidae > Neomonachus > Neomonachus schauinslandi. Next base: position 180,997,959 of record NC_058403.1, on the reverse strand, counting down.
ATAATGCATCATAACCAGGAAGGAGACCAAGTTTGGTTCAACCTTGGAAAGTGTACTAAATCACTATATCAACAAAACATAGGAAATAAATTAACTCTGTTAAATGAAGAAAAATCACTACATCTCAGCAAACATTTATGGGAAAACTCATGGTAAATTTTAAGACTAGAAGGCAACTTTCCTAATTAAAAAAAACACATGGGGTGCGTGGCTGGCTCAGTTGGAGAAGCATGTGACTCTTGATCTCAGGGTCATGAGTTCGAGCCCCACATTGGGGGTAGAGATTACTTAAATAAAATAGTAAAAAAAAAAAAAACACCCCACAAAACCCCCAAGTATCTACATAAACCTTTAAGCAAACATCAGACTCAATGTTGAAATGTTAAAAACATTTCTTTTAAAACCAAAATCAAGAAAAGAAAAGATATTTTATCCACCATTGTTTTGGAGGTTCTAGCTTATGCAATAAAATAAGAAAAGTAAATAAATGCATAAATATTAGAAAGGAAGAAACCAAACTCCCACCATCTGCTGATGATATAAATGTCTATATAGAAAGAAGACACATAAAATAATCCACGATAACTTGACTTAATAAGTTTGTGGAATACATCTATATATAATTAATGACATTTCTCTGCACTTGGAATAAACAGGAAATATAACTAAGATTCTATTTATAACAGCAAGATTATCTAGCTTAGAAAGAAATGTAATGAAATATGCGTAAGATTTGATAGAGATAATTAGAAATCAAAAGTATTTCATTGAACAGCCCAAATAAAATCATTGAATGACTTATATAATTGCAGAGTTAATTCCCATTTACAGACAGAAAGACTCAATCATTTAAAAATGTAAATTCTTCTCAAATTAATGTTGAAGGCATAAAGTAATTTCAACGAAAATCTCAAAACAGGTTTTTTTAATCTGTTTGCTTTTAAAGTTGAACCTGACAGGCTGTTTCAAAAATTTACATAGAAAAGCAAAAATTGATAAGACACTCCTTAAGAAAAAAGTTGGTAAAGGGAACTTGCCACAATACATGTTAAGACTATATGAAATAAAGCTGGGTAGTTGGCCCAGGGATTGGCTAACAGACCACAGAAACAAAAGGTCCACATGGGACCAGTGGGAGAAAACCAGACAACTCAATAATTAATGTTAATTAATGGGGAGCCTCTTCTCCTCCCTCCCCTGCCGCTCCCTGTGCCCTCCATCCTCTTTGCTCAGTGGCTTTCTCTATCTCTCTGTCAAATAAATAAATAAAATCTTTATTTTTTTTTTAAAGATTATTTATTCATTTGAGAGAGAGAGACAGATAGTGACAGAGATAGCAAGAGAGAGCACAAGCAGGAAGGAGAGGGAGAAGCAGGCTCCTGCTGAGCAGGGAGCCCGATGTGGGGCTCGATCCCAGGACCCCGGGATCATGACCTGAGCCGAAGGCAGCCGCTTAACCAACAGAGCCACCCAGGTGTCCCAACAAATAAAATCTTAAAAAAACCCCTAAATCCCCTTTTCACAGCTTTCAAAGTCAATTTCAGATGCATTGAGGGCTTAGATGTAAGATGCAAAGCTTTAAAACTTTTAGGAAGAAACACAAAAGTTTGTCTCCCCGCCCTTGGACATAGAGATTGATTTATTAAACAAGAAACAAAGCGCACAAACTCTGAGGGAGTAGATAAATTTGACTCACTAAAACTAAGCATTTTGCTCACTAAATGATTCTATAAAGAAGGTGAAAAGATAAGCCCTAAACGGGAAGAAGATATTTGCAATACCCAGAACAGAGAAAGGATCACTATATAAAATACATAAAGAAAACCGAGAGAACTCACTTGGATATGTTAATCACAGAAGCGCTCTGTGAGGTCGTGACAGGAAAGAGGAGATCACAAAAAGAGAAGGAAGTTAAGGGAGGAGGAACATTCCAGCAGAGGAGAGGCTATGTTCAAAGGCTGTGAGGTAGAGGAAGGAGACCTTGCGGCTGGAAAGCAGAGGGAAGAAGGGAAGGAGAGGGGCTGGGAGAGGTAGGCAAAGGCTAGAGCAAGCAGGATGGTACAAGGGGAAGCCAGTAGCTTTTAGTAAACTTTCACTAACACACTTGGCTGCTATGTGAAGCACGGATGAGGTTCTATCTTACTTGTGGCGAGAACATGGGGTCTGTGGAATTTCATAGAGGATCTGACATAGAGCCTCAGAGAGGCAGCCATGAGGTCTTGGTGAAGGGCATACACTCTGAAGCCGGATTACCTGGGTTCCTATCCTAGCTCTGCTCCTCATACACCCTTTGACCTTGGGTAAATTACTTAGGTTTTTCTGTGCCTCAGTCTCCCAATCTGTGAAAATGGGTATTACTAGTGTTCCTTAGGTCTTCTTCTCCTCCTCCCACCCCTCCGCCTCCCCCTTCTTCTTCTTTTTCTTCCTCCTCTTCTCTTTCTCCTTCTTCTTTTAAAAGATATGTCTACACCCAGTGTGGGGCTCGAATTCACAACGCTGAGATCCAGAGTCACACGCTCCACTGACAGAGCCAGCCAGGCACCCTTAGGTCTTCTTAATCTTTCCTATGCTTTGAACCCCTTTGTGGTCTGGTGTAGTCTGTGGATCCCTTCTCAGAAAAAAATATTTTTAAAAGCATAAAATAAAATACAAAGGAAACCAAGTATACCAAAATATTGTTATCAAAATAGCTAAGCAGATATTTTAAAAATTAAATCTAATTAATCCAAGTAGAAAGACAGACTTCTAACCACTAAGCCTTTGGACATCTGTGGATCCTGGGACAAAACTCCCTTGTGTTCATCTGTTTAGGCTGCTATCACAGAATACTATGGACTAGTTGGCTTCTAAACAGCCATTTATTTTTTACAGTTCTGGAGACTGGGAAGTCCAAGATTAAGGCCCTGGCAGATTTGGTGTCTGGTGAGGACCTGGTTCCTGGATCACAGAGGACTGTCTTCGCAATGGAGGAAAGGGTGTAGGATCTCTCTGGGATCTCTTTATAAGGACACTAATCCCATTCATGAAGGCTCCACACTCATGACCTCATCCTCTCCTTAAGCCTTCACTTCCTAATACCATCACCCTGGGGATTAGGTTTCAACACATGAATTTTAGAGGGGACCCAACATTTGGTCCCGAGCACCACTGTTCTTGAAAAAGCATTTCCACTAACACCAGGCACAAAGCGAATTTAGGTATTGTTGTTGTGGTCATTGCCATTATTTTGAGAGGTGGCATGGGTAATAGTGAAGATTTTCTATTACACCAGGGCAGGAAGCTCTGCCACATACCAGCCCTATGACCTGGGCCTCCCTGAGCCTTGAACCGCCATGGCGCCTCTCCTGAAACCTTGACAGGAGGGAAGGGAGGTAGAGGAGAAAACAGCTTCAGGACAGGTTCTGCCAGTTAGCGCTTCAGCCTAACGACAGTAATTATTCATAAATTATAACTGCTCATTCTCTGGGTTTTATTGCTCGTTAAGAGCTGAGTGTAACGTTCTTAATTAGAGTCAGGAGTTGGATGCCCAAGAAAGAGACATGGAGAACATCTGAAATTCTGAACCTAAAATAAAACTCTTCGGACAGATTATTTTTGTATATTATATATTCATTGGGGGAAAAAAATATATATATATATATATTTTTTAAGTTCTGAGCCCATGAAGTTTGTTTTGAATCCAATAGTCCCATAATTCCAACTTTTCCTGCTTCCTTGCAAAAAGCAGCCTTTCTAGGGTCTACCAGATGTTTGCATTTATACTCTCAACATTGAAGAATATTTTCATACCCGCTATCTTGCGACCTTGTTTCTTCCTAAAGGGCTTTTGGGCAGGTATAGCCACCTTTTGCGTGAGTTAGCCAGCTGCATTTCTTTGCTGTGAGAATTCTCAGAGCTTCTACATGTAAGTGTGCCCTGGGAACCCTGGAAAGGGGAAAGAATTGTCAGCATTTCTCCAACTTGTGTGACCCATGTTTTATCTGTAGCATTTCTCATAGGGCTGGTGGGGAAATGCTGCCTTAGGGATATGCTTTAAAAAGGAAATGTTTTTCTTAGGGGGTGTCTGCACTCACCACACTTACAATATAAACAAAGGAAAAGTAGAGAAAGTCGGGAGGGGGTTGTAGGACAGGGCTGAACCTACGGTGGGGACAGAGCTGCCTTGGAAAGATCCCATGGCTTTTTAAAAGACCATCTTATTTGTCTTATTCATCTTGTGATTGTTATAAAGACTGAAATATCATTCCCAGGCAGCTTGCGCGGGTTTTGGATCCATTTGCTAGGCCCTGGTTCCTCTCAAACAGCTCAGGACAGCTGTACTGAGTGGCCAGATATTAGCTTTTTTTCCTTCCTTCCCACATGTCTTCAGCCCCACTCTGCCCCCCTCCCACAGAGGTGCTGTTTGCTGAGATTGTTTGTCTAAACCAGGTGGTCTCAAGGAAAAGCTGGCTGGCCGGCCCTGTGCAACAGGGCATGGGGGTGTTAACGTGAGTCATGCGGGGCTGCAGAACATCTGGGCTGTCAGCAACCCGAGGCTCTATCTCTGCTGAACATGAAAGGAAGCAGCCGCAGAACATTTCCCAGATGGACGGATTGGGTGGATTACACAGCAGATTAAGAGAATTCTTATTTGGTCGCCCTGAAGAGTAGGTGTAAACTTGCTTCTCACTTGCTAAAAGCAAGAAGCCAGTATTTTGAGAAGCATTTCTTCACCCGTATGACCAACTTTAACTGACTGTCTAGAGCCGTGGGTCTCAACCAGGGATGAAGTTGCCCTCCCTGCCCCACTGTCCCCAGGGGACGTTTGGCAATGTCAGAAGACATTTCTGGTTGTGCAGACTGGGGTTGGGGAGTGGGCAGGTAATACTACCAGCATCTAGCAAGTAGAGGTCAGTGATGCTGCTGAACATCTTAGAGTGCACAGGGCAGTCCCCACAGCAAGGAATTCTCTGGCCTCAAATAGGAGTATCACTAGGGCCAAGGTTAAGGAATCCTGCTCCAGAACACAGTGCGGAATTACACAGTGCTGGAGTCAGAAAAGCCAGGGTCCAAATCGTGACTTCTTCACTTAATGCCTGTGTCGCCCAGGCAGATCACTTACTTTTTTCATTTGTAAAAGGAAGCTACTAACATCTACCTCGTAAAGCATGTAGTATGGTACAAGGCACTTAATAAGACTTTACCATCATCACTCTGTAAAAGGTCCTGAGTTGGCCCCACGAAAGACAGGAGTTTGACAGAAGCAAATAGAACCTCATGAGCCAGGCACTGTCATATGTGTAGTAGATGGTGGGGAGAGCTTGCAGAAGAGAAAGAGCATAGAGACATGGTCGTAAATCCCATAGCATCTAAAACTGTGTTGTCTAATAGGACTTGCCTCAATGGGGGAGATGTGCCATGTCTGTGCCATCCAGTATGACAGTTACAAGCCCCACGTGGCCAGGAAGTATCTGAAATGGTGCTACTGCAACGAGAGAACTGAATTCTAAATTTTATTTCAGTGTTTAAAATTAAGCTGCTACACATGGCAAGTCGTTCTCATATTGGACAGAGCGGGTTTAGAAAGGGAAATGAGATTGTCATAGACCATATATTGATACAGTGTGTCTGCGGGAGGTGCACAGCTGGGGCACAGGAATTGAGGCGACGAAGGTATCACTTCTGACCTGGCCCTTCATGGAAGAGACTCAAGAAAGGCGGGCCTGCGGGATGGACAGGTTCTTGACAGCAAGAATGACGGCCAGCTATGGGGAGCAAATTCCAGGCAGAGGAAGCACGTGGGCAAAGACTAAAGTAGGGATGGAGGTCGTTAGGTCGTAAGACAAGAATACAGCATCTTCTGAATGCAACAAATGTCACATTTGAATGTACAGCCCTCCAGACAGACAACATCAAAGGGAGCTAATGGGACAACACATTTTGCCTTAAGCCTGGGACACTCAAACACAAAATGGAAAGGAAGTGACTTGGAAAATAAAGAAATGCCATGTTGGGGGGGGGGGGGCAAATTCTTACTGACTCTACCAGCAAGTGGTGGATGTGGGTCTTGAACTTGGGTCTGGGTGACTTTCAGTACAATGTCTTCCACTCTATCGGAATGAGAGCACCAGGTCTGCGTGTGGGCACAGAAGTCGTGGAACTAATACAAGAAGCTGGAAGATTGCCGAGGACAAATTTTGACAATTTGACAATTTGCCCCAGGCTGCTCTGGTTTCCGGACCCCAGTTAAGGATGGGATGACATGGATGGGCAGAGGATAATTGGTACTACGAATCTCTGTCTCAATCCAGTTTTACTGCAGATATCCAGACACTGCCTAAAATGTTTCCTAGAAATCTATTAAGTATCATGACTCTACCAAGTGGTACTTATTTAGTAGCTGCTGGGGCTGGACTAAGAGTGGCAATTGCTTTGGGGATTTAATCACCAAGGCAGGAGAAGACAATCTTCTCACGTGAAAACTCAGGTTTGCAATGGAGTAGGAACATTGATCTCTTTACGTAGGGAATGTGTGCAAAATATGCCAAGCTGTAACGTTCACTAAAGACAAAGGACTGTCAGGAAAGTAAACATTTCTCAGGACAAGAGGAAATCATCTGGTACAAACCCAAACTTTACCAGTCTTGGTGACTGGCTAGAACCAAGGATTCTTACTGTAACTGGAAAACAACTATGGCTCCCCAAGGCAGGTGGATTTTAAAGTTGCATATCTTAAAATACCTGGCTCAATGAACAACCAACAATTTTGACGAATAAAATGGAAATCAAAATTTCATAGTCTGTGGGCTGCCTATTACATGTTGGAAGGAAAAAAAATAACAGAGATAACTCAAAATAAATATTTGGATGTTAAAAAAAGAAACAGAGAGGAAGAGATATAAATCTCAAAAATATCTTTGGAAAACCGAGCATCGCACAGAAAAGTTAAAATGTTAGAAAAACAGAAGCTCACTGACATTATTAATCCGTGGCTAGCTTAATTCATGATTTCAGTCATCTGGTATTAATACAATAGTTTCATAACTTAAAGGGAAATTTCAAAATAACTTTTAGGTCTCCTCTTGTGTGGGAGTTAAGGAGCTAAGGTTTATTCGGTGTAGAACCCAGGACAAGAACTCCAGGTAACAAGATTGTCATTTTTCACCTCCCTGGTTTACAAAGCCCTCGGCCCTTTCTGGGCTCAGACACTTTGGATTAAGTTGGATGTGTTTTCAAACTACTTTGCCTCTTAATTTTTAAACCCTTGTTTATTTTAAATAAAATTTAATCCATATGTTTCTGATTCATTTACACTTAACTCATCAAAATGCTGTTTCATAAAAAGCTCTTTGATGTTCAAATTGCCTTTGGAGCTATTTTTAATAAGATTTTTTTTTTTTTCCCTAAGCTTCCCTACTTAGAAACAGAAAGTTCCATTTCATTGCTATTTAACAACTAGGGGTCCAAATGGGTGGGTTCAGTTCATTATTTAAATGAAATAATGTATGTAAAATGCTTCATAAATTCTAAAGCAATGCATGCCTGTTAGTCATTACGGTTGCTATTGTGGTTATTACGACCATGCAGAGGACATAAGGTTTGAGGTTTCTCCTTCCGGCAGTTGGCTGGACTAGATCATCTTGTAGTTCCATCTGACTTATAACATTTTCTTATTCTAGACTTTTTCATTCTTAGCAACACATACAATAAACACATCAAATGATTGGTGAAGTAATAAGGAAGTATGTCAGACAGAGCCACCCACACAAATTGGACCCTTTCTAGTTGAGGTTTTGCGTGGACCTACTGTGTGGACCATGATCTTCGCAGGGGGTTCAGGGTCTGGTTGGCTTTTACTGACTTAGGGGTCAGTGTCTCCTTGGTGTGTTATTTGTATGAACTGATAGACTCTGACAGAAAAATGGTTCACTGAGAAGGAAGTTTTGTGAGCAGGCACCTGGGGATAGGAGGGGAATAACCAATGAGAGGCAGGGTCTGTTCCCCAATCCCATGGATGCATTGTAAGCCTTGAGGGGAGTTCCATGGAAAAGCTGCAGTTGTTTCTGGAGGGGGGGCTCTGGAAAAATGGGCACATACAGCATTGCTTAGGATCCTATAAAAAAATGTGGGGCAGAGCCTTCTCCCACTTCTGGGTGGAACCCAGCTCTGTCTTGGGCTCATGGGAGTTCTTACACATTGATGACAGTGTCCCCTGGAACAGTGGGACAGTGGCGGCTGAGATTCTATTGCCTGGTAGGAGATGGCAGAGAAGTTTGGGCAATATGCGCAGTTGCCTGGAGCAGCATCCGCCAGTTAAAGTCGGCTTAAGCGCCTGTGAGCCTCCCCTGGGGTCTCTAGAAACACTCTGCTGCTGTCTATGTGTAGGGGTGTCCCAAGGGGTCTCTATGACGTCATTCCTGGAATCTGATGAGGCTTCCACGTGAAACTAGGAAAACGGCCATTTTGCTTCTCCTGTCTTGACAAACACGGAGAAAGTCTGGACCACTCTAACAAAAGTGAACAGGAAACCTTTGTCTCCTGGAAGTTGACCCCATCTTGTGTGTGAAGCATATACTTTCAACTTTCGCATGCTCTCCCTATGGCTCGGTCGGTTGCACACCAGGCTGCCTTTAGGAATTTGGAACCAAACATGAAACTCTTTATCACACAATGGAGGGAACATTGCTCTGCCCTTTCGCACATCAGTCTTCCCTGGTGAATGGCTTCCCAGCCTTCTGATTCTTGCCGTATGGAACAATTGGCCCCTTCAGTTAACTTCCCAGCAGTAATCAGTTATTTCTCCTGGCCATAAATTTTAACCATTCTTTTTTGAGGGGAAGAAATTAAAGTAACAAAGGGAGGTGACTATAAAGAACAGAACTGTCAAAATAGCAAATGTTTGAGTAATTTGTTGGGTCCCTGGTTTAGGGTTGACTGATTTTAGCACTAATTTTCTGTTTGGAGTATTTCTTGGGACAAATAATCCTTCGTTTCATCCACGTTTCCAGTGAAGATTTTGAGCGCAAGTGTGGAAAAGATTGTAAGAGAGCTTTTATTATAAGTCAACAACTTAACTGAAATTTTTTTTTTTTTTTGCCTTTTTTAGGGGAGAACTCTGGTATCTGCTTAGCTATCTCCTTCTTCATGAAACAAACCAGATTTTTGACAACACCGACTGAACTTGGTCCATTGCAGACATTGCCCAAGAAACCACCTGGCCCAGCTACATTGTAATAACTGCTCTGAGCATCTAATTCCACCAGGTCTTGTTTGAAAAAGAGAAATTCCCCAAATGACTAATGCTTTTAGGTCCGGCGGCAGTTTTTCATTGTCCTCAAAGCACCTGGTGTAACCTACTTGCTTTCAATTCTTCTGAGAGCCTGTGGATTTGAAATGAAAAAAGAAAATAGGATCCCCTAAGTCCACAGGGCAAGGCAATCTGCTTTCATTAAAGAGAACTCCAAATGTTTCTGAACATGTGGCCCACTAAGCTCCCCTATCAGGCCCTGATTTATGTATTTGCTCTGGAACCAAGATTTTTGTACACGAGGCACAATACCTTGGAGTATTTACAGCGTAAGCTATTTTCCTAAAGCAAACAGCTGCACCCCCGGGCTCGGTAAACCCCTTCTGTCCCCAGACACAGGAGCCAGAACCTTCTAGGGGAGCAGGTGTGCCTTAACTGGGAGGAGGCCTTCCTTGGGCCTGATTCCCTGAATGTCTGAACATTTCACCCCTTCCAGAGATGCAATCTAATGACTTCTGAGAGCCTGTGGAAAGGCACTTTTTTTCTTATTTTCCCCTTGATAAGAAAAACGAAAAAAAAAAAAAAAAGGGTCCAGTTATTCCAATCGAAAGGGAAGGGCTGGGTAGCTTCAAGAGGAAGCTGTAGATAAAGTCTGAGCTGTTACAAAGGTACTTTATCTTCTTTTTCTTTTTCTTCTTCTTCTTTTTTTTTTTTTTAAATTTCCCTCCCTCTTTTCTGGCGGGGAGGGTGGAGGTCTTGACCAGGAGCAGGAATTTGAAAGGGAAACAAAAGGCAAAACGTGAAGCTGCTTTACTGTCTGGAATCTCAATGGTTCTTTTTGCTTGGGAGAAACTCCCAGCTGGCTTCCATAGGAGGAAGTTCAAAATCGGCCACATTCCTGCAAACAGGCTTTCAGAAACCACACAGAGGGAAGGAGCGATTCATTTACTTATACATCCCATCAATATTAACTTATTTATTTTATTAATTTTTTAAATATTTTATTACTTTTTAATTTTTTTAAAGATTTGTTATTTGAGAGGTGGGGGAGGGGCAGAGGGAGAGGGAGAGAGAGAATCTCAAACAGACTCCACGCTGAGCGCAGAGCCCCATGTGGGGCTTGATCTCATGACCTGTGAGATCATGACCTGAGCCGAAATCATGGTGGTCGGATGCTTAACCGACTGAGCCACCCAGGTGCCCCTCTCATCCCATCAATAATTATTAAGAACCCACTTGATACTGGGGACTGAAGTTACTGTCACCATGCATTTGGATATCATGCCTGCAAGGGATCAAGCAAAGATGTCTCCTGCATGAGCTGACCCCAAACCCTGGAAAATTTCAACTATTCCTTACTCCTTCTGGAGAGCAGATATGATGGGTAGCTGTTAAAGTGGAAATGCTTTGTGAGGATGGTTGCTATTTTTGTATTATATTTAAAAATCTTAGTTTGAATTCTGGGATCCAATGTAACACAGTATCTGGGGGAATCATAATTGAACAGTCAGAAGAGTTGAGTTCTTTTTCTGACTCTGCTAATAACTAGCTGGGTTATCATGTGTTAATGACTTTCCTCCTTGGGGCCTCAGTTTCTCCAAAGGCCCAATGAGGGGGAAAGGATTTTGAACTGTCTTCCAGCTTTGTGATTCTACAACTTATTAAAAGTTGAAAAGCAGATATCTAGACAAAATGTGATGGGTGGGCTGAAGTGCTTGGTAGGTAGTCTGATCTAGAAGAAAAAAAGGCAGAAAAGAGGGAGTCCTATGCACATGGGTTAATGAAGCCCACTAACAATCTCTCAGGATAACTGGGGACAGTGGAGTGTTGGGAGAAATATCCTGGGATGTGGAGTCAGGCTACCTGGGTTTGAATTTTGGCTCTACCAGTATGTAGCCCTAGACCAGTTATTTACCTTGTCCAAATCTCGACATCCTCATCTCTACAATGGGTTAATATTAGTGCCTGCCATATTGAATTGTTGTGAGGATTGAGTCAGACTGCCTGTCTGGCAAAGGGTGCCAGGACACAGTTCGTTCTCTGTATTAAGGATCTTCACGTTGTGGTCTGGAGACTCTGCGGAGTCTGTCAGGGTTTTCATGCTAATACTAAGATATTATTTGCCCTTTCACTCACTGGAGTTTTCCAGAGGCTACCTGATGTGTGATATCATGACAGATGGAATGCAGAAGCAGTTATTAGAATCCAGCTGCCTTCTGTTAAGCTAACCATTAAAAAAATGAGCGAAAATGTGGAATAAGGCTACTCTTCTCTTTTGTTTTAGAAAATACAGTTATTTTTCTTAAAAGTATGCATTTTTTGTTAACATGTAGTGAGCTTATTATTGCCACTTTAAATACATGAATTACTTACCACATTCTTAGTTTGGATTTCAAACATGGCAAACAGCAGTAGCCCTAACTCATATAAACAAGAGCTATTTGGAATTGTCAATAATTTTTAAAAGTGTGGTTTTAAAAACAAAGAAAAAATATATTCTGCATTAGTTTCCTATTGCTACATAATTGCTGTAACAAAACACCACAAACTTAGTGGCTTAAACACAACACAGATTTATTAACGGAATGTGCTGGAGGTCAGAAGGCTAAAATAGGTCCCTATGACTATGTTCCTTCTGGAGGCTCTAGGGGGGAATCTACTTCCATGTCCTTTCTAGCTCCTGAGACTCCCTACATCCCTGGCTTTTGGCATCTGTCCTCCATCTTCAAAGTGGCCAGTAGGGTCTCTTCAAATCTTTCACTGCTTTTGTGGTTACAATGTCTGTTGTCTCTCCGATCTCCTGCCTCCCTCTTATAATGACCCTTGTGGTTATACTTGGCTCACCTGAATAATCCAGGACAATCTCCCCATATCAAAATCCTTAGCTTAATCACACCTGCAAAGTCTCTTTTGCCATCTAATGTAAGTTATTCACAGGTTCTGGGAATTTGGACAAGGACATCTTAGGGGCCATTAATTAGCCTACCACCATTCCAATTTTGAGTTATTTACAAATTGGATCCTTAATATCCAAACAAAACAAAACTATTAAAATTTATAATGGTAGTACATACAAAGTTGAGTGCAGATATATCTTTTTTACTCATTTTGTCAACAAATAGTCTTCAAGATCTACATGTAAGTCTTTGCTCACTCTTTCAATTGCCAGCTTGAGTCCTCTCCTTGATGATGTCTTCTCTACTGGTCTCAGGAAGCTTTCCTTTTCCCAGCATCTACACAGAGCCTGGTGGAGTAAGAACTCCACAGTTGTTAGCTGGCATTATTGTAATTACTTCGCCATTTATCTCCCCTCTACTAGCCTCAAATCTGCTATTCCCTAAAACTTCTTCCATAAAACATTTGTCCCAAGTGATTGTATGACATAAAACAGTTCTATGGTCAAATCACTTCAGGAAATGCCATATATCTTATTTTTCTTTTTGGAGATTCATGGTGCACATCAGCATATTAAAGGCTCTGAGAAGTCCTGCAGTGTCGATGGGTGGAAGTGAGGTTAATTTAACATGACATTTTTTAAGGAATCTCTTTCCTATAAAATTGACGCACATTCCATTGTCAGAAACACTGCTCTACACTCCTTGGGTTAAGGACCAAATTGTGTCCTTCTTTGTATCTTTTTTTTGGCAGGCCTGTTCTTGGGATACTTATAGGTACTTGATAAATATATGTTGAATGAAGGCATTGACCAAGGGGCAAATAACGTTGATAAGACAAGTTCTCTTCCCTCAAGTTGCTAAAAATGAGTCAGACAGTTGTGTAAATAATTATGTATATAGTAGTAGGTAAATGAAATGTGGTCTAGCTTAAGATTGCTAATAAGAAGGAGAAAATCAAATCCAAACGCTGAAGACCAACCTAAGAGTTAAGCAGAACTGAAGCAGGTAATTCAAGCAGCCCTTTGAACTTTGTGGACTGCCCTATCTCAAAAAGGAAAAAGAAAATTAGATCTGTATGGCACAGAGCAGAATAGAAAGAAATAGCTGTCTTCAGATAAAGAATGAAAATTATTATAGAAAAGATTAAGCTAGGATTAAAACCCCAAGTCATATCTCTATTGCATCCCGAATGATGGCTGAGAACGCAGTACTCACATCCAATTGTGCCTATGAATGTGCAGGCCGTCAGTTTGAGGGAACGAGCCCATAGCTCGCTGGCCAAAGGCTGAGCATGAGTTTCCTAATCCCAGCTGCCATCATTTATGAGAAATGAAGGTTCTCTTGACATGGGCAGCAGTGATGGCCCCACTCTGAATGGCAGCAAAGGCCAGGGCAATCTCTGGTTAAACCAGCCATCCCAACAGCTGCTCTGCAGCCTTGCTGGGTTCCCCTGCTGGTTGACTCTGAGAGCTAATTCAACCAAGGTCACAAAGGGGCAACAGGCAATCTTTTCTATATGCTCTGCTAAAGCCACTGTGTGGAGGGAAAACAAAAACAAAACTAGTTCAAGCAGGAAGAGAAAGAAATTGGTATGGCTCAGTGGAAGGGGTGAAGGATTTGGGGGCCACCACCAGAAAGATGTAGGTTTGAATTGTGGTTGTGTCATCCCTGATCATGAGCAAGTTACTTAACCTCTATGATCTTGTGCCTTCAGTTGATAAATTTGCATATAACTTCTATGTTGGGTTGTTGTAAGTCTTAGAAATAAGTTTTATAATGCATATATAGTAGGCACTCAATAAATAATAGTAGGATAGCATTATATAATACATAATATTTACTAATATATAACAATATTTTATATTGACATAAAATATGCTATAATAAAATATAATAAATGATAAATTTATAATAGACCATAAATAATTTATTAATAAACAATGGTGGGATAACAACTGTGAATTATTAATCTTTGTTCCCCCATCCTTCTTCTAGAATTTGTTTTTATCCCATAACCATGTTCCTCATTTAGGAAGTTGTCCATTCTGGTTCACTGCCTCAGAAAACAGAGCAGCAGAAAAGCAGATAAAAAGGAGACTCTTCTGGATTTTGAATTTTTAAAAATTAGACAACAAAGGAATAGAAAGGAAGACTCATGGCATACACTTGTGCTGACCCATATGGTAGCCACTAGCCACGTGTGGTGCTGTAAGTATACAATACAAACTGGATTTCAAAGACTCAGTACTAAAAAAGAATGTAAAATACTTTATTACTAGTTTTAAAAATCGATTGTATGTTGAAATGATAGTATTTTACTGGGTTAAGTAAAACATATGGTTAAAATTAATTTCACTTGTTTCCCTTTTAAAAATAAACGAGTTACTAGAAAGTGATGTATGTGGCTCACCACTGTGGCTCACATTCTATTTCTATTAAATAGCATCCACCAAGACAATGGAGGGATAGAAAAGACTCATGTGTGTAGTCAACAGATTTGGGAGAAAATATATTCAGTCAGAGCAAGGTTTTTTGCCCCTGGACTTAGAAAAGAATCTCTGGCCTGGGTGAGGAGGGTCAAAACTTGCCATGAGGTCTAAGATGCAGGTTCACTTGCCCTGCATGACCTGTAACTCTCTAGCCCAAGACCTGGAGAGGGGATGGCACTCTCTGCAGATAGGGTTTTGGGATCAAGAAGCAAGCGTTCCAAACTTTGCCAGGCAGACTTCTTACGTGGCAGCAGGAATCTAGAAAGGAGATGACCGTATGTTGTCTCAGCTAACAGGGTCTTAGCGGCCTCATTCGGTTTAGCCCACTCCAGGATAAGAATTCCCATGCAGCCACAGGGACAGTAGAACAAGCACTGGATCTGAAGAGGCTTCATGGTAGGAATGGGGCCGATGTAGCAGCAAGCTGGACAAATGGTTAGCCTACTGGGCTTGTCTGTGCTTAGCACAGATCCTTTTACCTGGTTGCTGAGGTGTTTATTGCTGACACCTCATACTTGCACCCTTCTAAAGGGGACTGCCCTTCACTGACTGGACCCACCCCTCCCCGAGGTGCCCGGACAGTTATGGAGGGGGCACCCACGGCAGTTGCCGCATAGAGAGGCATCACCAGGGGAGGAGATGGACTTCCTTTTGTTGCCTTGGCAGAGGATGAATCTCATCCCTAGAACTTAGCAGCCACCTTGAGCAAAGAGTAAAGATCCTAAATTGGTGGGGATTCAATTACTTCCATCTTTGTTGGAAAGGGACTTGAAACAGTAATTAAGGCAAAGTATGGAAAAATAAAATTATATTCCTTGCATACCTGAGTCATGAACTGAGACTCACTCTTTGTTAAAAGATTACTAAGGCACAGCTAATGTCAAGGTGGGACAAGGTGTATGTGAGAGAAAAAGTACATCTGGTGACAAATATATATGACTTTCTTATAAAGACAAAAGAAGAATTATATGGTATTAGTCCAGTATGAGCTATGGGTAATGCTGGTGAGAAATATTTACACATTCCAGTGGTTACCTGATACAATGTCCAGGTGGGTATCAAATGTCCTGTGACAAACCTGGAATGATCGTACTGACAGCATAAATATCTCGTTAACAGAGTGTCACAATCTATAAACAGAAAGTGATTACTGACTTTATTCATGCGGTCACCATATTTTCTCAAAAATTTTACAAACACTGAGATTTGTTTAATTCAAGGGAAGAACAATCTGGACCAGAGGAAGTTGCCAATAGCTCAGGGGGCTTTTACTTCTTCACTGGTGTCATTTCATGTAGGTTTCTCTGCCTCTATTTGTTTGCCCAATTAATTACATCAACTCCAGTTTACATTTTTCTCCCATCCAAATTCATAAAGTATCAAATAAGAGCTTAAAAACCCCAAGTTCAGAAACAACAAAAAAGGTCAAAGTCCCAAAGTTGTGGAAGAAGGCATCGCCGTTGTGCCAGATATCTGCCAGTGTCCAAGGTGCTAGTCAACTCTTCCTTCTCTTCCAACTGCTCTCAAAGACTCCTCTGCTCACTACACTAGTTTCCCCTTCATTTGATTTGGAACTCGCATGCACTCTCTACTCTGCTGTCCTGAACCATTTTCTGCACAGTTTATCTGACTCCTTTGGGTCACTCATTCATTTAATTCAAGGAATGTTTCCTGAGTCCCAGTCATGTGCCAAGTACTGGGCTGGGCCCTGAGGATCCAGCAGGGAACAAGACAGGTCCTGTCCTTGCCTTCATGAAGCAAACAACAAGCATATTGCCATCAGCTGGGCTGACTGACAACATCAGACCTACATTTGGAATCTGGTTTCTTTCTGGCAAAGCTTTTGTTCAACTTAATATTTGTAGTTAGTCATATCAACGTTGATTAATGTCTGTGACCCAGCAGGGCAGGGTACTTGTGACTTTAAAACATGCTCTTTCTTTCATCATCACAATAACCCAGTCATTCCCATTTTATAGGAGGAAAATTGACTCCAAGTTCATACAGTGGAGCAGGATTGGTTCTAACTTCTCTATTTGATTTTTCTCTCCCCTGAAATTATTAAGTGGATTGTGTGTATTTGACATTTCATCCCTTCTGGTTTTAGAACCCCTCTGTCTCTTGGTGGTACCCTTCCCTCCTCTCCTGACATCCCCTGTAACTTGATGTCACACTGGAAGGGAACGGATGAATCAATGCCTGTTGAGGAATCACAAGGGTGCCTAATAGAGTTGGGTGTCACTGAAAATCTTTCAGACTAAAGGTCTGTGTCTCCAACAAAGGATTTGCAGGTGCTGCAGCGAGGGTTAATAGTCTTCCTATAGCTGAACTTGCCCCTTCTTCCTTAATAATGGAATGCCCATTCTTTAGCTGAGACCATGACTGCCCAAAAGAAATACTACATTTTCCAGCCTCCCTTGCCGCTAAGGTGACCAGGTCATTGAGTTTCAGCCAATGGTATGCAAAGACAGTGGTCTGTGCAGCTTCCAGGTAGTGTCCTTAATGGAAGGTAGTCTGATCTTTTATGCCAATTCCTATTGGCTGGAACACAGACCTGAAGGCTGGGGATTAAGCAGTCAGGTTGGATCATGAGGTTAAAGTAGTGTGTTGATGATAATGGAGAAGGAAGCTGGAAGAAGCCTGTGCCTTATGACCAGGGAGCACCCCAGCACACCTGGGCAGCTTACCTGCAGACCTTGCTTATGTAAGAGAGCATTAAACGTCAATCTAGTTTGCTATTTCCTTGGGTTTTATAGCAACTTAATTTAATCTTAATGAAGTGGGCGCTATGAAAGGCTGGCAGGGAAATGAAAAGACTTTTAATGACTTTCCTGGTATCCCTGAGTCGGGTGGTTACTGATTCTCCCTATTTGCAATGTGTGTCCACATACTGTCCCTATGCCAGCGCAAAACTTGACAAGACAACAGTTTATGAATGATCAGAATCCATGCTGGTAATCATATTTCAGGGGACAAAACCCCTGCTCCTGGAGGATCCTGGGAGAGTCACCGTCCCCTCAGTTGGGTCTTTATATAGCTGTCCCTCAGGAAAACCTGTTTGTGACAGGAACCATCACTTTCTTCACCCCAGCCCTTGGAGTCCCCCAGCCCCAGGGCATCACAAACGACCCTAACTGCCTTGTATTCAAGATGACTTTGTGAAAAGGAGCCTAGAGGACAGAGAACAGAGAACAGCAGGGTCAAACATACGATTTGAAAATATTGGTCCAGAATGGATGTCAAAATGGGAGCAAGGAGAAAACTTGGGAGGCCACTGAAATAATCCAAGAGACAAGTAACAAGAGAGGGAGGTAAGGCACTGCCAGTAAGAACTAAAGGAAAAAACAGCTTAATTCTAATTGTTGTGGGCATGAGATTTCACAGTGATTATTCCTGGAGGGAAAAGAGTGATGTATCACCAGTAAAGTTCTGCTTAATGTGGGCAGGAGAGTGAGAGCCAGCAAAGGAACTAGAGAAGACATAACCACCAAGGTAAGAGGAAGACCGAGAGAGATGGACATCATAGAACAGAGTGTAGTTTTAAATAGAGGGTGGTAAACAGAGTAAAAAGTACTAAAGACATCAAGAAGGATGGGGGAGAATGTAATCTATTGGTCTTGGCAATAGGGTGGTCATTGGGAACTCTATCCTGAGCAGATCTGGTAGACTGATGGACGTGGCAGGCAGTTGGCAGCTGACTGAGGAGCTAAGCCTCTCCTCCACCCTAGAGTCATGGAAAGCATGGGGCGATAGTGCTGTTTCTATGCGATTACAGAAAGTGCTGGAGCGCAGACATCCGATGAAGGTAATTCTTATAAGAAGCTTGATTTGATAACACGGAACACGTCCAGTGCATGCATATGTTATCTTTGGTGCACCGGCCACGGTATGAATACAAAAACTTCAGCATCGTGACTGCCTTCCACTGTTTTGGACATCTTGACTACTGCCAAGTCAGTAGCGCCAAAATCAACTAAGAAATTATGCACATGGGTGTGATAGCAATAGACCAAATGTTTACTGTCCACACCAAGAGATAGTAATGAAAAGCTCTGCTAATTAGGTCATGTTTGTAGTTACATTATCATGGCTAATTGCCTGTTTTATTTGATGATATGTGTTATTAAGTCTCACCAGGGCACTTGTTTCTCAGCATATTTTAAACACCTTACAATGCTTTCTCTATCTTTTGGGTGTCCTTACCAGCCAAGATTCTGTTTGTATTAGAAAGCAACAGGTAACTGCAACACAACATGCAGATTATAGAAGCTATGCCCTCCCTTTGCTCTTTCACGGTGAAATATGGTCATAGGCTGGTCACATTTTAGTGTCAGAAGCAATGCAATTATAAATATTATTTAGGTGAACAGTTTTCATCCTGGGAGTGGGGAGAAGATTTCTTGATGGGATGTGGGAATTTTTTTCCAGTTACAAGACAAAGCTGATGTCACCATCTAATGCATTTCCATAAATCTACTACAATTTTGTTCCTTGAAAATGTTCATATGTGGCCACTATAACAACCGAATGCCTACTAAATTGTATTTCTTGGGGAAAAAATGTAGACTTTTGGCTTCGATCATGGTAAATTCCAGGGTTTTGAAAGAACGATTGGTGGTTTGTAAGATAATTAGGGCAATGTCTGCATTTTATGAATGGGAGAGACTGAAGTCCATAGGGGACATGGACTGTCTCAGAATTGCAAGGTGTGAAAATGGCAAAGTTAGAACCAGAATTCTAATCTCCTGCTTCTTCCTACTGACCTCTACCCCATGGAGTCCATGCTGGAAAGGGAGGTATGATGGTTACTTTTATGTATCAACTTGAGTGGGCTAAGGGATGCCCAGATAGCTGGTCAAACATCATTTCTGGATGTGTCTGTGTGGGTAACTCAGAACGAGATCAGTATTTAAATCTATAGATGGAGTAAAGAAGATTGCCCTCACAAATGTTGGTGAGTGCCATCAAATCCGTTGAGGGCCTGAACAGAACCAAAAACAGAGGAAGGGAGACTTTTCTCTCTTTTTACTTCAGCTGGGACATCCATCTGCTGCCCTTGAACACGGATGCTCCTAGTTCTTGGGCCTTGAGACTCAGACAGGAACTTACATCATTGGCTTCTCTGGTTCTTGGACCTTTGAACTCAGACAGAATGACTTCACTGGCTTTCCTGGGTCGTCAGCTTACAGATGGCAGATTGTGGGACTTTTCCGCCTCCATAATTGTGTGACCCAATTCCTGTAGTAAATTTCCTCTTCCATGTATATCTGTATAATCTTATTGGTTCCGTTTCTCTGGAGAACTCTGACCAATACAGCAGGATAGCTCAGCTCTGGAGTCACACGGGCCTTACTCTGAAGGATTCACTCTATACCTCATTTGCCTCATCAGGAGAGTGGGATCACTTTAGTTAACTTGGGTACTAGGATTGTTTTGATGGTTAAATGAAGCTTTATATGGGAGGCTCCCACCCAGTGCTTGGCATACGGTAATTACCCAAAGCATCGCCTACATTAAACAACACAGACCTAGAACTGGCTGTGGCTTTGCTGGGTTTGTCCTGATCTTAGGAAAAAAAAATGTAGAATCCCTATAAATTGAAATGTGGTTAGTATTCATCAGATTCAGATCTGTTTGGTCTTCAGACACTTGCTGCTGGTCGGTTTCAACCTAGACCCAGTTATATCCATATTCAAACACCAAAGGCATGTGAGTAAAAATATACTCCCTGTTTTGTTGTTTTCTACATATATATATCTAAGCAAATGAATCAATAGACAAGCAGTATATGGGATCCTGTGACTAACTGAGGCCAAACCTCTGAAGCTGAGCAGAGAAATGAGCAGTAGTATTATGCTTCTGTCCCACTATCTGAATGCTCTGGGACAAATTACTCAGCTCCTCTGTGCCTCTGTTTACTCATCTACAAAAGGCGGATAAAAGAGGACCTACCTTTTGGGTTGTGAGCATAAAGTGAGATGCTGCACACAAAGTGCTTAACCAGAGAGAGTCCATCGTAAGTCCTCAATTATTGGGCCACGAGTATTATTTCTACCTCCCCTGCCTTCCCCATCATCTCATTGTGGAGCTTGGCTCAAATCAGGAACAGGATACACAAACCTCACCTATAATCCATAGAGCTGTGAATGTGTATTAGTAGCATCAGGCAGGCTGAAAGGAGGCCCAGCCTTTGTCCTCTGCTGCAGCCTGTCCATCTTGTGGCTAAGCAGGTGGGATGAAATGGGGAGCAGAATCCCTGCGTCCAGGGTTCCCTGGACCATTGAGTTCATGGCTGGACTTCTCACATAAGAGAAGCTTCAGGGAAAGAAGGGGCATGAGCACCCCAATGTTCATAGCAGCAATGTCCACAATATCCAAACTGTGGAAGAAGCCGAGATGCCCTTCAACAGATGAACGGATAAAGAAGATGTGGTTCATATACACAATGGAATACTACTCAGGCACCAGAAAGGATGAATACCCACCATGGATGGAACTGGAGGGGATTACGCTAAGTGAAATAAGTCAAGCAGAGAAAGACCGTTATCATATGGTTTCACTCATATGTGGAACATAAGGAATAGCATGAAAGACCATAGGGGAAGCGAGGGAAAACCGAAGAGGGAGAAATCAGAGAGGGAGACAAACCATAAGAGACTATGGACTCCGGGAAACAAACTGAGGGTTTCAGAGGCAAGGACGGTGGGGTGATGGGGTAGCTGGGTGATGGGTATTAAGGAGGGCGCGTGTTGTGATAAACACTGGGTGTTATATGCAACTAATGAATCATTGAACACTACATCAAAAACTAATGATATACTATATGTTGGCTAACTGAACATAACAAAAAAAGGGAAGCTTTGAGGGATTACAGCATGGCATGATCTCTCCTCATCATAATTTCCCACCTGCTCTGCTCTCTACCTCTCCTTGACTGCTGATCAGAGCTTTCCTGATATCTGACTGTTGGTGTGTAAAGGTCTCCATTCTGATTCTGGGAGCTTGTGCTAAAGGTGATGGGGATGAGGGAAAGTCCTATGTATGAAGCAACAGTCCAACCTGTCCTGTGCACATGGATCACAAGGGGAACTTGTGAAAATATAGATGGCTGACTCGTACCTCCAACCTCTGGACTCAGCCAGTTCAGCCCAGCAATCTGCCCCTTACCAAGCAGTGGCCCAGATGATTCCATGCAGGATCATCCCTGAACTGCACAGTGTGAAAATGGTTCTAACCCATGCTCACATTAATATTCTGTTGCTTTGAAACTTGTTGCTTAAGTAAGAAAATATTGGCTCTGGCACGCAGGGACTGCCTGTGTTGTGTTCAATCCATATTAGTGCACCACCCATCCTCCCGTGGCCAAGTCATTTCCTGAGATAGGCTTTAATATCAAGAAGCACTTTTAAAGTCCATTTTAACAACCACTTTCACTTTTTAACCAAAGGGAGAAATAGACAAAAGCATAGCATTGGAGCAAAAGGATACAGTTTAAAAAAATTTTAAAAAATCATGGTCTTAAGATGCCCAACTTATTCATTTGGTCAATGGAAGAAAAGAGGGTATTCAAAACCCACTGGCCAATTTATGAAGACTCAGATTTAGAATTGATTTCTACCATGCAGACCAAACTCCTGAAGAGGTAGCCTGCTGTAACAGAAAGAGCACAGATATTTCTATTGAAAGACTTGGATTTGAATCCCAGTTCCATCAATCCAGCCATATGACCTTAACTTCTTGGCTTCCCAATGGGAATAAAGGTGTGGTAAACATTAGTGATAATGTATATAACTTGCTTAGCCCAGCTATTAGTGGTATATCATGATCATTGCTATTGTCATTTATCTTCTCTTACCTTTGATCAGTAAGGTGGGAAACATAATGGTATTATTTTATAACTGCCATGAGGATTATTAGATTACTAATAGGCTACACATTGAGTGCTTATGATGTGCCAGGTACTATTCTAAGCAATATACACACATTAACTCCCTTAATCCTCATAACAACCTATGAAGTTCTCCCCATTTTACAGAGGGGGAAACTAAAGCTCAGAGCTATTAAGTTCATGACTCAAGGTCACAGTTATAAGGGGTGAAGATGGACTATTGTATGTGAAGAGCTCCACTCAGTACCTGGCACACAGTAGAGTCTCAACAAGAAACAGTATTCCTGGTATTATATGTAGAGAGAACCTTTCCTAAGCGACTGCCTTGGGAGTATCAGAATCATGGCTGTGTAGAAATGCCACTTTGGCCAGCATGTTAGCACAGATGAAAGTTCATTCTTTCATGGAGGATGGGTTTGGTGTTGCCCTGGCTAACAAAAAGAGATACTTCTAAGCTACAAGCTGCAAACAAGGATGGACATATATTTAAATCGGGGTTAGGTCAAATTCATCCCATGTGGTCCCCAAATTAATGATACCTGTCTACAAAGAAACTGTTACACTGAAATCATTATATTGTAATTTTCCCATTTAGCTCTGAGAATATGATTATGCTTCTTAAGATGGGCTGGGAAAAAAAATCCTCTCTTGTAAGTTATATTTTGATGGGCCAGCATTAGACACAATAAAGGCAGTGATATTTAAGTTGATCAGGGACAGATGTTTAACATATTTTATGTAAGAACTGTAGACACAGTTAACTGCCAAAACAGACTGTTTCCTGAAACATTGGACAGATGGAACCGAGAAGAGGTACTCCTGAGGAGTCTGAACTCCTCAAAGTGACCCTAATAAAAAAAAAAAATTAGTTTTGATCAAAGCACTTCAGTCCTTTCAATTCTTTTGTTTCTATACTTTGTTCACTTTTTTCATGGCTATGAAGGTATGTGGGATGTAAAAGTTCTCTTTCTCCCTCTCTCTGCATATGTGTGTGTTACACATGTGTGAGTATCCCTGGTTTCAAAAGCATACTTTGTTTTATTTTCTTTCTATCATTCACTGTGGGAAAACCCAGTGTGCAGTACACATTGTTGGCTCTCTCCCCAGCATCTGCTCTGCTCTGCTCTTCCCAACAGCCCCTGATTTCCATTTGGGGATCTGGGGTCCCAGGGATGTTGACTCCACACCCAGCTCCGTATCTTGTCACTGCTCTGCTGGAAAGCCACAGATGGCCCCCTTTCTTGTTCAGAGTGAAAAGCCAAGGTGTTTCCATTGGGCTACAAGGCTCTATAGAGAGTGGCCCTGTTACCCCAACCTCATCTCCTATAGCTCTCCCCACCCCCTCTCTGCTCCTCATCGCTGCCTTCCTTGCTCTTCCTTAAATATGGCAGGCATGCTCCTATCCCCAGACTCCCTTTAACTCTCTGATCTGCTGGAGAACATCTCACTGAATAAGACAAGTGAAGACCTTGACTGAGTTTAATAGTTTTCCCCAAAGACCTCATTTTTGCTCAAAGAAAAAATATGCCAGTAAAATCAGATTAATTTTAAGTATTCACCATTAAATGTTTCAAGAGGAGTTTTCACCAACATTCTGCCCTGCTAAGAATTTAAGAGGATGTGTAGGAAGTCTTTCTTGTGTTCATAAAGAAAAATGTGCAATTCAGTTTTGGAGAGAAGGCTTTGTTGAAAGCAATTGAAAGAGTTATTTACTGGATGGGGCGTGATCTTGCTGCGTTTACACAGCCTTGGCTATTCTGCCGATATTCACTTAATGAAACTTAAAAATCAAAACATCTGGAAAATGTGCCAACGGATGCCCGATTCACCAGTTCAGCTTTCTGGCTTGCTTCAAGTAATTTTAATAAAGTATGCTAACTCTACCAGGGTCTTGAAGGAATTCATGTTCTATGATCTGGCCCTCTCCACTGCTACAAGATTTTTGGAAATAAGCCCGTGCATTTAATGAAATACTTAAAACAATACTCTAGGAGGACTTAAATCTTGATAATTATGCAAGGAGTTGTACTTCAGGTATATCACATGTTTCTAAAATGACACATTTTGCCTAGAACTCTGATTGTTGCACTTTCAAGGAGCTGTGGTTACCAGAATCAAATTTAAATAGAGTTTTCAATTCACAGATGACCCCAAATGAAATTCACGCCCCTAACAGTAGGGAGAAACCATGCCACCACTCTCCTGAGTTTGCCTTATAATGACTGTTTAATTTCCGGTTTTAAAGAAAGAACTTGAATGGAATTTCTTCGCAAAGGGATTGTTTGGTTTAAACCTGATCCTCCCAAATGCTAACTCCCTCCTAAAACCCTCCTTTGAGGATTTGGACTCCAGACTCACCTGAACGTATCATTTCAGTTCTTGGATGAGAGACGCATTCTGCATCATTCCAAAGCAATCTGAGAAAGTTCTTCTCCACCACAAATGGCACCAGCAAATGTACAAAGCCCACTTTGTTCTGTGGGAAATACAAATGTATTTTTAACAGTGCATCCTCGGCCTGCGAGAGGAAGAGCCTCCACATGGACATTAATGCAGGTCAGCATCATTACCGTTCATGACGACAGCCATCAATGCCTTTTACGCATGCTGTGGTCAACGTATCTCTGTCTTGTTTCGCTCAAGTATCACAATATCTGCATTTGCTGGCAACCCCGATCTGGACTGTTTGCTATTTGACTCAGCTAGGAAAATGGGTTGTTAAGCCAGAAGGTCTAAGATCAGGGCCTTCATAATTCTCTGGCCATGGGCAGTTAATGGAGCAAAAATCTTCCCAGTCCATCCAACCAAGCTCTCCCACTTTCCAGTGGAAAGATAATTCAATGATAATATGAAGGGTCAGTGTGTAAGCAAATTATGTTGGGATTATGTATATATTGGCTTCAGCAATACAGGGGAGGATGACTCATTCTTAACCACAACACAAAGATACGTGCAAATCGAGTTAATGGAAAGTTATATGCTAGACATATTGCTCATACAAATAGGAATTTCTACACATTGTCAAGTTAAGTAAACAAGTCTACAAACTCAATCAACTGGCAAGCTAAACCAAGAGTAATTTAAGATTAAAAAAACCCCAAAACTCTCTGAAGAGAAATTGAAGGTTACAGTCAAGTTAGATGACAGGCTACAATGTATTCTCCCCGCCAAGGCTCAGGGATTCCAATGATCAGAAGGTGGCTACACACAGTAAGAGCTTCATAGTTCTCTGAAACCACGACAGACAGACAGACAGACAGACGGTTTCTTAGCAGAATTCAGAATTGAAAGCCAGAATAATCTTCCAGTTCTAGTGAATGAGTATCAGGTTTAAAAAACTCTGAATAATTCACTTATTAGGTTAGAAATCATTCACCCAGAAGCCCCAAAAGAAAAAAACATACATTTAAAAATTGTTGACTTTTTGAGATAATTGTAGATTTACATGCAGTTGTAAGAAATCATACAGAGAGATCCAGTGTACTCTTTACCCAGTTTCCCCCAATGGTAATATCTTGTAAACCACAATACAATATCACAACCACATTGACACTGACACAATCAAGATACAGAATATTTTCATCAACACAAGAGTCTCCCATGTTGTCTTTCTATAGCTATCTCCACTTATCTCCCACCCTCACCCTCTTTTTAACCCCAGGCAATGATAATCTGGTATCCATTTCTGTAATTTTCTCATTTCAAGAACATTATATCAGTGGAATGATTCAGTATGTAATCTTTTGGAAAACTGCCAAATTGCTTTCCAGAATGACTGTAACATTTTATTTTCTCACCAGAAATGCATGAGTGATCCAGTTTCTTCACATCACCTCCAGCATTTGGTGTGGTCCCTATTTTTTTACTTTAGCCATTCTGATCAGTGTGTAGTGATATCTTATGAGGTTTCAATTTGCATTTCCCTAATGGCGAATGATGTTGAACATGTTATGTGTTTACTTGCCATCAGTATATCCTCTTTAGGGGAATGTCTTTTGATGTCTTTTGCCCATTTTCTAGTTGGCTAATTTTTTTTCCTGGTGAGCCTGAGAATTTTCTGTGGTCTAGATACTAGTCCTTTGTTGGATACATGTTTTGCAAATATTTTTTTCTCAGTCTATTGCTTGTCTTTTCATCCCCTTGCAGGTTATTTTGCTGAGCACAAGTTTTTAATTTGGATGAAGTCCGACTTACAATTTCCCCCCTTTTATGGATCCTACTTTTGATGTTAAGTCTAAGGACTCTTTGTCTACTCCTGGATACCAAAGGTTTTCTGCTATTTTTGAAATTGTTTTATGGCTTTACATTTAATTCTGTGGTCCATTTTTCGTTTGTTTTTGTATAAGGCATGAGGTTTATATTGAAATTCAGTCTTTTTCCGCTTTGGATGTCCACTTCCTTCAGCATCATTTGTTGAAAAGGCCCTCTTTTCTCCACTGAATTGTTTTTACACCTTTGTCAAAATCAGTGGGGCATATTTGTATGGATCTATTTCTGGGCTCTATGTTTGATTCCATTGTTCTATGTGTCTGTCCTTCTGCCAATACCACAGAGTCTGGATTACTGTTGGTATATAACACATTTTGCAAAAGAGTAGACTGATTTCTCTCACCTATTCATTTTCAAAATTATTTTGGTCATTTTAGTTCCTTTACTTTTCCATATAAATTTTAGAATAATCTTGTCTATATCTACAAATAATGTTCTGAGATTTTTACAGAAATTTAATGAAACCTGTATAAAATTGGGGAAAGAAATGACAACTTGACTATGTTTGGTCTTCCAGTGCATGAACACACTATGTCTTTCCATTTATTCAGATCTTCTTTGATTTCTTTCATCAGCATTTTGTGCTTATAAAACACAGAAGTTCTGTACATATACAATATTTTTGTTTTTTGAGGGACTTTAAATGGCATTATATTTTAAAATTCAACATCCATGTGTTCATCACTAGTATAGAAATACAATTAATTTCTATATGCTTATTTTGTACCCCGTGACCTTGTTGAACTCACTTATTAGTTCTAGAAGTTTTTTGGTAGATTTGTTGAAATTTTCTATGAGACAATCATGTCATCTGCAAAGAGGGACAGTGTATTTCCTCCTTTCTGATCTGTATTCCTTTTCTTTCATTATTGCACTGGCTGTAAAATAAAGTTGATGAGAGTGAGCATCCTTCCCTTGTTCCTGATCTTAGGGAGAAAGTATTCAGTCTTTCACTATTAAGTATAATGCCAGATGTAGGTTTTTTATAGATGTTTGGGACTGAGTTGAAGAAGTTCCCTCTATTTCTATTTCTCTGAGAGTTTTTCTCATGATAGGTAGTGAATTTTGTCAATGTCTCTTCTGCATCAATTGATGTGATCATGATTTTCTTCTTTAGCCTATTCGTATTTTGGATTACAAGGAGTGGTTTTTGAAAACTAAACCAACCTTGCATCCTGGGAATAAACCCCACTTGGTCACGTTTTTGGAAGTTTTTTATAAATCTAACAGTTTTTAAAAAAATATTTGATTTATTTATTTGACAGAGAGAGACACAGCAAGAGAGGGAACACAAGCATGGGAGTGGAAGAGGAAGAAGCAGGTTTCCCGTGCGGAGCAGGAAGCCCGATATGGGGCTTGATCCCAGGACCCTGGGATCATGACCTGAGCCAAAGGCAGACACTTAACGACTGAGCCACCCAGGCGCCCCAACAATTTTTTTTTTTTAATGGCCACTCAAATGATCCTTTTTATCCTGAGTGATTTGTAGTTTGTGTCTCTTGAAGAACTGGTCCATTTCATCTAAGTTGCCGTATCTGTGTATGTAGAGTTGTTTATGCTATTTACTTGTTATCCTTTTTTTTTTTTTAAAGATTTTATTTATTTATTCATGAGAGACAGAGAGAGAGAGAGAGAGAGAGAGAGAGGCAGAGGGAGAAGCAGGCTCCCAAGGAGCAGGGAGCCCGATGCGGGACTCGATCCCAGGACCCTGGGATCATGACCTGAGCCGAAGGCAGACGCTTAACCATCTGAGCCACCCAGGCGCCCTATTTACTTGTTATTCTTTTGAGGTCTGCAGAGTCTGTAGTGATGGCCTTGTTTCATTCCAGATATTGGTAATTCATGTCTTCTTTCTTCTTTCTTTGTCGCTATTGCTCAAGGTTTGCCGATTTTATTGATCCTTTCAAAAACACAGCTCTTTTTTTCATAGATTTTTCTCCAAGAATTGTTTTCCTGTTTTCAGTTTCATTGATTCCTGCTCCTGTCTTTATTATTTCGTTTCTTCTTTTTGCTTTGCATTTATTTTGATCTTTTTCTAGGATCTTGAGGTGGGAACTTAGATTCTTTTTGTGAGGTTTTCCCTCTTTATATACATTCAGCACTATAAATTTACCTCTCAGCACTGCTTTAGCTGTGTCTAACAAATTTTGATATGTTGTGTTTTCATTTTCACTCAGATTATGTATTCTCTGGTTGGTCTTTAAACTTCCTCCTTGACCTATGGATTATTTAAAAGTATGTTCTTAATTTGGGTAATTTTCCTGTTTTCTTTTATTGATTTCTAGTTTGATTTCATTGTGGGCATAGAACATGCTTTGTATGATTTCAGTTCTTTTACATTTCCTGGTGTTCATTTTATGGTCCAAGATATACCACTTCTTGGTGTATGTTCTGTAGGCCCTTGAAAAGAATGTGTCTTCTGCTGTTATTGGGTAGAGTCTTCTAGAAATGTTGATTCGATGCCGCTGGTTGATGGTACTGTTGAGTTCTTCCACATCCTTAGTCATTTTCTGTCCATTTGTCCCATTAAATTGTTGAGAGAGGGATGTTGAAGGCTTGAAATATAATTGTCTATTTCTCCTTTAGTTCTATCAGTTTCTGCTTTCTATATTTTGCAGCTCTGTTATTTGCTGCATACAAACCTAGTATTACTCTGTCTTCATGGTGGCTTGACCCTTTTATCATCATATAATATTCTTCTTGGACTGGTGATTTTCTTTGCTCTGAAGTCTACATTATTCATGGTTTTTTTTTTTTTTTTTTTGGTCTCTGCCAATCTCAGGCTTCTAATGTGTTTGTGTATATTTTTTAATATAATTGCATACAATATACTATATCTAATATAATTTTTCTAATTGGTACAGATAATTTGCATTTAACATAATTATTTATATATTAGGGCTTAAATCTGCCATTTAAACTTTTGCTTTCTTCTTTTTCTCTTTTTCACTGCTCCATTTTCTATTTCTTGGCTTTAATAGGCTACTCTAACATTTTTAATTTTTTTAGAATTTCACTTTTATTTTAATAGCTATTTAACTGTTGCTCTAGATATTACATTATATACACACATACTCATTGGTCCACTGGTGCCATCATTATATTAGTTTAAGGTAAGTGTAGAAACTTTATCTCCCTTTGTGTCAATTAGCCTTCCCTGTTTATAATATAATCATCTTAAAAGAGCTCCTCTTTATACACTTAGAACTATGGTAGATGGTATCATAATTTTTTGGTTCCATCATCAAACATAATTTAGGAAACTCAAAAGGAGAAGGAAAGTCTATTGTATTTACCCATATTTTTGTTTATAGTCTTTTTTCTTCTTTCCTGGTACTCTTGAGGTTTTTTTTTTTTTAATCAATTTCTTTCTGTTGGAGAACTTTCTTTAGCTGTTCTTTTAGTGAAAAATTCTCCTTGTTTTCCCAAGAGAATTGTCTTGATGTCCCCTTTATTACTGAATAGCTATAAAATTCTGGGTTGGGGCACCTGGGTGGCTCAGTCAGTTAAGTGTCCGACTCTTGATTTTGGCTCAGGTCATGATCTCAGGGTTGTGAGATTGGGCCTGGTGTCAGGCTCATTGCTCAGTGTGGAGCCTGCTTAAGATTCTCTCTCTCCCTCTTCCTCTGTTCCCCCTCCCCCTGCTCACGTATGCTCTCTCTCTCAAAAAAAAAAAAAAAAAAGAAAAAGAAAAATTCTGGGTTGACAATTCTTTTCTTTCAGTACTTGAAATTGTTCCAGTTCCTTCTTGCCTTTCTGGTTCCTGATGAGAAATACACTGTCATCCACATGGGTTTCTCCCAGAGGTGTCATTTCTCTCTTGCTGGGACCATGATTATTTCCTTATGTTTAGTTTTCAGAAGTTTGACCATGATGTGTCTTGTAGATTTGGGGTATATCTTGTTTGGAGTTTGCTTAGGTTCTTGAGCCTGTAGGTTTATTTGCCAATCTGGGAACTTTCCAACCATTAATTCTTTAAGTACTTTTTAGTTGTGCCCTTTTTCTCCCTTTTAGGATTTCAAGGGCACAAATGTTATAGTAACACAGGTTCCTGAGGTTCCATTTTTTTTTTCTTTGTTGCTTAGTTTGGGTAATTACTATTATCCTGTCATTCAGGTCAATGATTCTTTCCTCTGTCCACTCTATTCTGCTATTGAACTCATTCACTGAATTTAAAAATTTTGATTATTGTATTTTTCAGTTCTAAAATTTTCATTTGTTTCTTCTCTATATCTTTTACTTATTTGTTATGATGTTCTATTTTTAATTTATTTTGATTCTGTTCATGAATGCTTACTGAAGCAATTTTATCATGGCTGCTTTAAATTCTTGTCCTTTAAATTTTTAATTTTAATTCCAGTAGAGTTTAACATACAGTGTTATAATAGTTTAGGCACAAAATATAGTGATTCAAGAATTCTATACATTCATGATGAGTGTACTGTTCAGTGCTCATCATGATGAGTGTACTCTTTAATCCTCTTCACCTATTTCACCCATCCTCCCATTCATCTCCCCTCAGTTTGTTCTCTATAGTTAAATAGTCTGTTTCTTGGTTTGTCTCTCTCTTTTCCCCCTTTGCTTGTTTGTTTCTTAAATTCCACATATGAGTGAAATCATATGGTATTTGTCTTTCTCTGACTTACTTCATTTAGTGTGATATTCTCTAGCTCCATCCATATTGTTGCAAATGGTAAGATTTCATTCTTCTTTATGGCTGAATAATATTCTAATGTATATAGATACCATATCTTCTTTATACATTCATTTATTTAAATTTTTTAAAAAAGATTTTATTTATTTTTTTGACAGAGAGACAGTGAGACAGTGAGAGAGGGAACACAAGCAGGGGGAGTAGGAGAGGGAGAAGCAGGCTTCCCTCTGAGCAGGTAGCCCGATGCGGGGCTCGATCCCAGGACCCTGGGATCATGACCTGAGCCGAAGGCAGACGCTTAATGACTGAGCCACCCAGGCGCCCTATCCATTCATTTATTGTTGAACACTTAAGCTGCTTCCATAATTTAGCTATTGTAAATAGTGCTGCAATAAACATAGGGATGTATGTATCCCTTTGAATTAGTGTTTTTATATTTTTTGGGTAAATACCCAGTAGTGTGATTGCTGGGTAGTCCTATTTTTAACTTTTTGAGGAAACTCCATACTGTTTTCCCTAGTGTCTGCACCAGTTTGCATTCCCACCAACAGTACACAAGCGTTCCTTTTTCTCTACATCCTTGCCAACACTTGTTGTTTCTTGCATTTTTGGTTTTAGCCATTCTGACTGGTGTGAGGTGATAGCTCACTGTAGTTTTGATTCACATTTCCTTGATGATGAGTGGTGTTAAGCAGCTTTTCATGTGTGTTGGCCACCTGTACTTTTTTTTAGAGAAATGTCTGTTCCTGTCATCTGCCCATTTTTTAATTGGATTATTTGTTTTTAAATTCTTTATCAAATAATTTTAACCTTACTGCCATCTTGATTTTCAGACATACTGTCTTTTTTCACTGTTTGAAGTTTTTCTGGTTCTTGGTATGATGAATAGTTTATGACTAAAGCTGGAAAACTGGGTGTTATGAGACTCTGGAACTTATTTATACTTTCTGTTTTAGCTGACTTCCTCTGAAACTACAGCATCCCCCTCTCTGCTGACACAAAGCCTTTGAGATTCATCTATGCTATTGTGTGTAACAAGAGTTCATTTGTTTTTTAAATTGTGGAATAATATTCCATCATATGTATATGCTGCAGTTATCTATTCATTGTTGAAGGAAACTACATTGCTTTAAGATTTTGTTGATTATGAATAGAGCAGGTATAAACATTCATATTCAGATTTTTGTGTGAATATATTTTCATTTTTCTTGGGTAGGATTTAGCGAACATTGCCTATAAAGGGCCTGATAATAAATATTTTAGGTTTTGTGGACTATATACAATAAGGTGTTTTTTTCTCTGTTTCATATTCATTTTTTTTTTTTTAGAATCTTTAAATATGTTAAAATTTTGCTTAGCAGGCAAAACAAAACAGGTTGTGGGCTGGATTTGGTCCATAATTCGCTGACCCCGCACTAGGGTAAATATCAATTTATGTATTGTGAGTTAGTCTGTGTCTCTTTATATAAATTTTAAGTGATTCGCCTAATGATTAAAGTATATGCAAACTTAATGTCACATAATCTATTTAGAAGCAATATTTTACCACTTCAAATACAATGTAGAAAACTATTACCAGATAGGTCTCATTACATTTCTCTCTTTATGTTATAGTTGTTATACATCATATCTGTATACTTAAAAAATTTCCTATACATTGTTAAAATTTTAGCTTTCAGTCATCAAATATTTTTAAGATTTCAACTGAGAGTTCTTTATATTTACCCAGATATTTACCATTTCTGTTGCTTTCCCTCCATTCCTGATGTTCCAATTTTTCCTTCTGGTGTCATCTCCCCTCTGTTGAAGTAATTTCTTTGGCGATTTTTTTAGAGCAGCTCTGCTGACAATGGATTCTTTTAGTTGGTCTTTACTGAGAATATCTTTATTTTACTCTCATCACTGAAGGATTTTTTTCACTGCCTATAGAATTCTGGGTTAGCAGTTCTTTACTTTCAGTGCTTCAAAAATGTTGTGTCACATTCTTCAGGCATCCCTGGTATTTGGATGAGAAATATGCAGTCGCTTGACTCATTGTTTCTCTTTCGGTAATGTATTGTTTTCCTCTGGCTGCTTTCAGGAAACTTTCATTGAAAGTTCATTCTCTTTGATGCACAACTTCGGTTATGTTTGGTCTTGAATTTCTTTGGAGTTATCCAGGTTCCTCCTGGCCATACTTCTTAAATATGTACATGAATGTCTTTTGCCAAACTTGGGAAGTTTTCAGCCATTGATGCTTCAAGTGCTTTTTCAGCATTTTATTCCTTCTCCATTTCTTCTTCTTGGACTCTAATGTCATGAATGTTAGAATTTTAGTTAGTGGTTCACATGTCCTTGAGGCTTTAACTTTTAAATGATTTTTTTCTCTCTATTGTTCAAATGAGACAATTTCTATTTATCTATCTTCAAGTACATGGCTTCTTTGCATTATCTTCAATGGGCTATTGATCCCATACAAGGAGTTTTAAATTTTGGTTACTGATTTTTTTTGTTCTAAAACTTCTGTTTGGTATTTTCTACTTCTTTGCTGAGACATTCTGTTTTTCATTTATTTCAAGTGTGTTTGTCATTACTTGTTGCAACGTTTATATAATAGCTACTGTTAAGTCTTTGTGAGATAATTCCCATATCTATATCACTGTCATGTTGATGGCTGCTGATTGCCTTTTCCATGCAGTTTGAGGTTTTTCTCACTCTTTGTATACTCAGTAATTTGGATTGTATTCTGAACATTTTGAATATTATATTATAAACGTCTGTGTCTTGTTTAAATCTGATGAAAATTGTTGATATTTTTATTTTAGCAGGCAATCAAACTGGTGAGGTTAAGACCACAAATTCCAACCTATGGACTCTAATTCCAATGTCATTTCAATTTTCAAAGTCCTCATAGTGCTATTGAGATCTGTCCTACTTGTGTGTCACTCAGTGGTTAGTTTGGGACCCTGGCCATGGTCTATCTGTTATTTCAATTCTCACAGTCTCTGGTTGGCTGATTAGGATCAGACTCTTGCATACACACTTAGGATGAAACCATGTATTCATAATAAATACTAAGAGTTGCTTTCTCAAGTTCCTCTTCTGTGAGGTCCTTGATACTTTCCCCATGGGCTTCTCTTTTTGGCCCTGTGGTCTGATAGCTGGGGCTTTAGTTGCCTTTTCTGTCATGCATATCTGTGACTGCACCCATGCCTGGGCCCAAGTGGCAAGAGGATAGAGAAGGAATCAAATGCAATGGAAGGCTTGCCCCACTGTCTTGGGATCACATCTCCACCTATATTAGAGGATATTTGTAACCTTTGTGAAATTGTATCCATATGAAAATTTCACTTTTGTGGAGGATAAAATCTAACTATGTAATATTTAGTTAAAACTGAATCCATGTTTTCCCTATCCCTGCTCAATTTAACAATGTAGATAGGTCTAATAGATCTGGAGCAACTTTCATCATGGGTTAAAATATATTGAACACATCAACTGTCTTCTTGGTACATCTGAAAATAAGAAGTTGAAGTCCTATTAAGAGTCTTTAAAATAAACTATTTTTACAAATGTAAAAAAAAAAAAAGGGGGTTCTGGCTCCTGGCAGCTCCAGTGGCAGCCTCTGTCACTGCTGCTATGGGATTGCTTAAGGGACAGGGTGGGAGAAAACCAAGAAAAGGAAAAAAAGAAGGCAAATGGAGGATTTCCACACTATCTCTGAGTGTTAGAAATTTCCAGTCCCCTCTTCTCAAGATAGGACTAAAAGATTTCTCCTGGAGCACTGTGGGCACCCCAGGGCTCTCTTTGGGGTTTTGGGCTGCACTGTGTTCAGGCCAGGGCATGCTAGAAGAGAAAAAATGATAAACTCAAAACCATCTTGTAACTTCAGATTCTAATCTTCCCCAATTCATCTACTACTAATTATGTTTCAGAGTCCTCAAATAACTGCTCTGTGCATTCTGTCACGATTTTGCAATTATATTCAACAGGAGTTACAGTGTAGAGCATGCTTATTCCATCTTACCTGGAACAAGAACCTTAAAACATACATTTTTAAAATTTTTTCTCTCTTTCTGTCAAATAAATAAATAAATAG
Source organism: Neomonachus schauinslandi (assembly GCF_002201575.2). Taxonomy (NCBI): domain Eukaryota; kingdom Metazoa; phylum Chordata; class Mammalia; order Carnivora; family Phocidae; genus Neomonachus; species Neomonachus schauinslandi. Next base: position 180,962,458 of record NC_058403.1, on the reverse strand, counting down.
ATAAATAAAATCTTAAAAAAAAACCAACCCAAAAGGGGGCGCCTGGGTGGTTCAGTCTGTTAAGCATCTGCCTTCACCCAGGTCCTGGGATCGAGCCCCACATCAGGCTCTCTACTCAGCGGGAAGCCTGCTTCTGAACCCTCTCTCTCTGCCTGCCACTCCCCCTTCTTGTGCTCTCTTTCTGTCAAATAAACAAAATGTTAAAAAAAATAAAATTCATTAACACTTATCATAAAAAGCATTATGCCACATTTTGATAATCCCCAGTCAAAAGCAAGGTGGCTTAATCTCCTGTTTTTTCTAAGGAAAGAACAAATATATATTTATCAGCCTTTTCGTCATGACCCAGGAACTGTTAATTAAAAACGTGTGACTTAAGGTCTTAGATTCTCTAAGCATCTTTGAAAAACTGTATACCTGGATGCTATGACTTTAGCTCTTGGGGGAAATGTGCTCAAGACAGTGATTAAAAACAGACTTTGGTTTTTATTGCAAGTTGAGAAAAGAGAAAGTAATCTAAAATTTGCTTTGTTATCTTTTGCAATTCTACTTTGGAAGACATTGTCCATTTTGTTCAACAATGTTTAAATAAAACATTCCTCTTTGAATTTCATGTAAAGAAAAAGTTCATCACTTCTTATGAACTCACATACTTCTTATATGACTTAGGTTTTCTCTTTGTCCTGCCTTTTAGGAATAGCAGAACCTCCCATGCCCTTTATTCAACTACACTGACTCTCCTTAGCTAGGTTTCTTGGAACAGCTATTTCCCCCTGTCATCTTACTATTTTATACTTATTTAACTGGTAGAGAGTAAGTCATAACTGGATAAGATGCAATGAGAAGATTATTAATCTCCTCTCTCCTTTTTCTTTGCCATTTCTCTTGTGCTTTGTTACCATGTCCTTTTTAAAAACTATAGTGTTGAACCTGGGTGATTAGTACATAGGATTACATAATTTAATTGTATCTATTTTGTATATTCCTAAAATTCTACCTAGTAAAAAATTAAAAGTTAAAAAAAAAATGAAATGAATATAACAGTGTGGCACTGCTAGAGGAATAAAAAGGTAATCACTGAAATAGAATAGATAGCCTGAAAAAGACCCAGCACATTGAATTCTGATATATATGTTAAAGATGCAATTATAAATCAGTGCGGAAGCTTCTTAACAAAGAGATAATCTGATGGCAGTGGGTTAGCTATTTGTGAAAAAAAAAAAAAGGTTGACTTTTTACTGGATACACAATTTCAAAATCAATTCTAGGCATACCTAAGAATTTTTTTAAAATAACATATAATGTATTATTTGTATCAGGGGTACAGGTCTGTGATTTATCAGTCTTACACAATTCATAGAATTCACATTAGTACATACCCTCCCCACAGTGCATCACCCAGCCACCCCATCCCTCCCAAGCCCCTCCACTCCAGCAACCCTTAGTTTGTTTCCTGAGATTAAGAGTCTCTTATGGTTTGTCTCCCTCTCTGGTTTTGTCTTGTTTCATTTTTCCTTCCCTTCCCCCATGATCCTCTGTCTTGTTTCTCAAATCCTCATATCAGTGAGATCATATGATAATTGTCTTTCTCTGATTGACTTATTTTGCTTAGCATAATACCCTTTAGCTCCATCCATGTCATTGCAAATGGCAAGATTTCTTTTTTTGATGGCTGCATAATATTCCAGTGTGTGTGTGTGTGTGTGTGTGTGTGTACACACACAACATCTTCTTTATCCATTCATCTGTTGATGGACATCTAGGCTCTTTCCATAGTTTGGCTATTATGGACATTGTTGCTATAAACATTGGGGTGCATGTGCCCCTACGGATCACTACATTTGTATCTTTGGGGTAAATACCCAGTAGTGCAATTGCTGGGTTGTAGAGTAGCTCTATTTCCAACTTTCTGAGGAACCTCCATACTGTTTTCCAGAATGGATGCACCAGCTTCCATTCCCACCAACAGTGTAGGAGGGTTCCCCTTTCTCCACATCCTTGCCAACATCTGTCGTTTCCTGACTTGTTAATTGTAGCCATTCTGACTGGTGTGAGGTGGTATCTCACTGAGGTTTTGATTTGGATTTCCCTGATGCCGAGCGATGTTGAGCACTTTTTCATGTGTCTGTTGGCCATTTGGATGTCTTCTTTGCAAAAATGTCTGTTCATATCTTCTGCCCATTTCTTGATTGGATCATTTGTTCTTTGGGAGTGGAGTTTGGTAAGTTCTTTACAGATTTTGGGTACTAGCCCTTTAGCTGATATGGCATTTACAAATATCTTCTCCCATTCTATCAGTTGTCTTTTGGTCTTGTTGACTGTTTCCTTTGCTGTGCAAAAGCTTTTTATCTTGATGAAGTTCTAATAGTTCATTTTTGCCCTTGCTTCCCTTGCCTTTGGCAATGTTTCTAGGAAGAAGTTGCTGCGGCTGAGGTCGAAGAGGTTGCTGCCTGTGTTCTCCTCAAGGATTTTGATGGGTTCCTGTCTCATATTTAGGTCTTTCATCCATTTTGAGTCTATTTGTGTGTGTGGTGTAAGGAAATGGTCCAGTTTCATTCTTCTGCATGTGGCTGTCCAATCTTCCCAACACCATTTGTTGAAGAGACTGTCTTTGTTCCATTGGACATTCTTTCCTGCTTTGTCAAAGATTAGTTGACCATAGAGTTGAGGGTCTATTTCTGGGCTCTCTGTTCTGTTCCATTGATCTATGTGTCTGTTTTTGTGCCAGTACCATACTGTCTTGATGATGACAGCTTTGTAATAGAGCTTGAAGTCCGGAATTGTGATGCCAGCAGCTTTGCTTTTCTTTTTCAACATTCCTCTAGCTATCCGGGGTCTTTTCTGGTTCCATACAAATTTTAGGATTATTTGTTCCATTTCTTTGAAAAAAGTGGATGGTATTTTGATAGGGATTGCATTAAATGTGTAGATTGCTCAAGGTAGAATAGACATTTTCACAATATTTGTTCTTCCAATCCATGAGCATGGAACATTTTTCCATTTCTTTGTGTCTTCCTCAATTTCTTTCATGAGTATTTTATAGTTTTCTGAGTACAGATTCTCTGCCTCTTTGGTTAGATTTATTCCTAGGTATCTTATGGTTTTGGGTGCAGTTGTAAATGGGATCAACTCCTTAATTTCTCTTTCTTCTGTCTTGTTGTTGGTGTATAGGAATGCCACTGATTTCTGTGCATTGATTTTATATCCTGCCACTTTACTGAATTCCTGTATGAGTTCTAGCAGTTTTGGGGTGGAGTCTTTTGGGTTTTCCACATACAGTATCATATCATCTACAAAGAGTGAGAATTTGACTTCTTCTTTGCTGATTCGGATGACTTTGATTTCTTTTTGTTGTCTGATCGCTAAGGCGAGGACTTCTAGTACTATGTTGAATAGCAGTGGTGATAGTGGACATCCCTTCCGTGTTGTGACCTTAGGGGAAAAGCTCTCAGTTTTTCCCCATTGAGAATGATAATCCCTGTGAGTTTTTCATAGATGGCTTTTATGATATCGAGGTATGTACCCTTTATCCCTACATTGTGAAGAGTTTTAATCAAGAAAGGATGCTGTACTTTGTCAAATGCTTTTTCTGCATCTATTGAGAGGATCATATGATTCTTGTTCTTTCTTTTATTAATGTATTGTATCACATTGATTTATTGTGGATATTGAACCAACCTTGCAGCCCAGGAATAAATCCCACTTGGTCGTGGTGAATAATCCTTTTAATGTACTGTTGGATCCTATTGGCTAGTATTTTGGTGAGAATTTTTGCATCCATGTTCATCCGGGATATTGGTATGTAATTCTCCTTTTTGATGGGGTCTTTTTCTGGTTTTGGCCTCATAAAATGAGTTCGGAAGTTTTCCTTCCATTTCTATTTTTTGGAACAGTTTCAGAAGAATAGGTATTAATTCTTCTTTAAATGTTTGGTAGAATTCCCCTGGGAAGCCATCTGGCCCTGGGCTTTTGTTTGTTGGGAGATTTTTGATGACTGCTTCCATTTCCTTGGTGGTTATAGGTCTGTTCAGGTTTTTTATTTCTTCCTGGTTCAGTTTTGGTAGTTGATACATCTCTAGGAATGCATCCATTTCTTCCAGATTGTCTAATTTGCTGGCATAGAGTTGCTCATAATATGTTCTTATAATTGTTTGTATTTCGTTGGTGTTGGTTGTGATCTCTCCTCTTTCATTTATGATTTTATTTGAGTCCTTTCTCTTTTCTTTTTGATAAGTCTGGCCGGGGGTTTATCAATCTTGTTAATTCTTTCAAAGAACCAGCTCCTAATTTCATTGATCTGTTCTACTGTTCTTTTTGTTTCTATTTCATTGATTTCTGCTCTGATCTTTATTATTTCTCATCTCCTGCTGGGTTTAGGCTTTATTTGCTGTTCTTTCTCCAGCTCCTTTAGGTGTAAGGTTAGGTTGTGTATTTGAGAACTTTCTTGTTTCTTGAGAAAGGCTTGTATTGCTATATACTTTCCTCTTAGGACTGCCTTTGCTGCATCCCAAAGATTTTGAACAGTTGTGTTTTCATTTTCATTGGTTTCCATGAATTTTTAAAATTCTTCTTTAATTTCCTGGTTGACCCATTCATTCTTTAGTAGGATGCTCTTTAGCCTCCATGTATTTGAGTTCTTTCTGACTTTCCTCTTGTGATCGAGTTCTAGTTTCAAAGCATTGTGGTAAAAATATGCAGGGAATGATCCCAATCTTTTGGTACCAGTTGAGACCTGATTTGTGACCCAGGATGTGACCTATTCTGGAGAATATTCCATGTGCACTGGAGAAGAATATGTATTCTGTTGCTTTGGGATGGAATGTTCTGAATATATCTGTGAAGTCCATCTGGTCCAGTGTGTCATTTAAAGTCTTTATTTCCTTGTTGATCTTTTGCTTAGATGATCTGTCCATTTCAGTGAGGGAGGTGTTAAAGTCTCCTACTATTATTGTATTGTTGTCGATGTGTTTCTTTGATTTTGTTATTAATTGGCTTATATAATTGGCTGTGCCCATGTTAGGGTCATAGATATTTACAATTGTTAGATCTTCTTGTTGGATAGACCCTTTAAGTAGGATATAGTGTCCTTCCTCATCTCTTATTATAGTCTTTGGTTTAAAATCTAATTTGTCTGATATAAGGATTGCCACCCCAGCTTCCTTTTGATGTCCATTAGCATAGTAAATGGTTTTCCAACCCCTCACTTTAAATCTGGAGGTATCTTTGGGTCTAAAATGAGTCTCTTGCAGACAGTATATCAATGGGTCTTGCTTTTTTTTTTTTTTCCAATCTGGTGTCTTTTGATTGGGGCATTTAGCTCATTTACATTCAGGGTAACTATTGAAAGATAGGAATTTAGTGCCATTGTATTGCCTGTAAGGTGACTGTTACTGTATATTGTCTCTGTCCCTTTCTGGTCTATGTTACTTTTAGGCTGTCTCTTTGCTTAGAGGACCGCTTTCAATATTTCTTGTAGGGCTGGTTTGGTGTTCGCAAATTCTTTTAGTTTTTGTTTGTCCTGGAAGCTTTTATCTTTCCTTCTATTTTCAATGACAGCCTAGCTGGATATAGTATTCTTGGCTGCATATTTTTCTCATTTAGTGCCCTGAATATATCATGCCAGTCCTTTCTGGCCTGCCAGGTCTCTGTGGATAGGTCTGTTGCCAATCTAATATTTCTACTGTTGTAGGTTACAGACCTCTTGTCCCGAGGTGCTTTCAGGATTTTCTCTTTGTCTCTGAGACTCGTAAGTTTTACTATTAGATGTCGGGGTGTTGACCTATTTTTATTGATTTTGAGGGGGGTTCTTTGTGACTCCTGGATTTTGATGCCTGTTTCCTTTCCCAAATTAGGGAAGTTCTCTGCTATAATTTGCTCCAGTATACCTTCTGCCCCTCTCTCTCTTTCTTCTTCTGGGATCCCAATTATTCTAATATTGTTTTGTCTTATAGTATCACTTGTCTCTTGAATTCTGCTCTCGTGGTCCAGTAGTTGTTTATCTCTCTTTTTCTCAGCTTCTTTATTCTCCATCATTTGGTCTTCTATATCACTAATTCTTTTTTCTGCCTCATTTATCCTAGCAGTTAGAGCCTCCATTTTTGATTGCACCTCATTAATAGCCTTTTTGAGTTCGAATTGGTTAGATTTTAGTTCTTTTATTTCTCCAGAAAGGGATTCTCTAGTATCTTCTATGCTTTTTTCAAGCCCAGCTAGTATCTTTTTAATTGTCATTCTAAACTCTGGTTCCGACATCTTACTAATGTCTGTATTGATTAGGTCCCTGGCAGTCGGTACTGCCTCTTGTTCTTTATTTTGAGGTGAGTTTTTCCATTTTGTCATTTTGTCCCAAGAAGAATAGATGAATGAGAGAACAAAATGCTAAAAGGGTAACAATGACCCCAGAAAAATATACACTAAAGAAATCAGAAGAGACCCAAAACTGGGGGAAAAATAAAGGGAAAAAAAAAAAAGAATATGATCAGGCTGGTGAATAGAACAGAGCTGCACACTAGATTTTGGGTGTATTTTGGTCTGTTAGAAGAAACTGCTTCCCCCAATTTTTTTTTTTTAAAGATTTTATTTATTTATTTGAGAGAGAGAATGAGAGAGAGCACATGAGAGGGGGGAGGGTCAGAGGGAGAAGCAGACTCCCTGCAGAGCAGGGAGCCCGATGCGGGACTCGATCCAGGGACTCCAGGATCATGACCTGAGCTGAAGGCAGTCGCTTAACCAACTGAGCCACCCAGGTGCCCGCCTCCCAAAATTTTAAAGAAAGGAAAACTTATATATATACATAACAGTAAGGGTAAACACGATGAAGGAATGGAATATGACTGTAAAGATGAAAATTAAAAAAGATTTTAAAAAGGAACTGATAAGAGGTTGGTCAAAAAAAGAAAGAAGAAAAATTTAAAAAAAAAAAGAGAGAGAATCTGATCAGGCAAGAGACTAGAACAAAGTCATACACTAGATTTAGGGTATATTCTGGTCTGTTAGAAGAAACTGTATCCCAAAATTTTAAAGAAAGAAAAACTTATATATATACAAAAAATAAGGTTAACTACAATGAAGGGATAGAATATGACTCTAAAAATTAAAAAATAAAAAAGATTTTTAAAAAAGGGATTGATAAGATGTTGGTTGAAAAAGGGAAAAGAAAAATTTAAAAATAAAAAAGAAAATTAAAAAAATTAACTTTGAAAGACTACAGAATCATGGTAAAAAAGCCATGGATTCTATGTGCAGTATTCCCCTAGTGCTGGAGTTCTGCCGTTCTCATTGATCGGTAAACTTGGTCTTGGCTGGCTATTCTTGCTGATCTTCTGGGGGAGGGGCCTGTTGCAGTGGTTCTCAAATGACTTTGCCAGAGGCGGAATTGCCCCCCCATTGCAGGGGCCGGGCTAGTGATCTGCTTGGGTTTGCTCTTGGGAGCTTTTGTTCCCTGCAAGCTTTCCAGACAGCTTTGGAGGCCGAGAGTGAAAATGGCGGCCTCCCAATCTCCGCCCTGGAGGAGCTGAGAACTCGGGGCCCCACTCCTCAGTGAGCCCCCAGAGAAAAGCAGTCAGTCATTCCCGTCTCCCCCGTCTCCGGCCGCACTCTGTGCTCACCCAGCCTGTGACCGAGCGTTTCTATCTCTGGCACAGAACCTCGTGTGGAGTCTCCAAACCCAGCAGATCCCTGCGGCGCACTCCCGCACGGCTCCTCCCGGGGGAGGAAGGGGAGTCTCCCTGGATCTGCCGCTTGTTGGGTCCCTGCTGGAGGAGCAGTGGCCCGACTGTGCCGCGGATCACGGTTTATGGCAACCCCAAGCTGAGAGCCCATGCCTGGGCTCCGTCTCTGCAGCCGGCTTCCCTGCTCCAATACCTGGGAGCTCTGCCACACTCAGGCACCCCCGGTCTTTCTGTGACCCGTGGGTCCTGAGACCACACTGTCCCGGAGGGTTCCACCCCCCGCTTAGCCACTGGAGTGACGTCCCTCAGCGGAGCCGACTTCTAAAAGTTCTGATTTTGTGCTCCGTGGCTCTATCACTTGCCAGAAGCGGCCGATGGAGGCCCCTCCCCGGCCATCTATCCTCCCGAATATTGCCTCAGATTCACTTCTCCGCACATCCTACCTTGCAGAAAGTGGTTGCTTTTCTGTTCAGAGAGTTGCTGCTATTCTTTTCTTCGATCTCCTGTTGAGTTCGTAGGTGTTCAGAATGGTTTGATCCCTATCCAGCTGAATTCCTGGGACCAGACAAAATTTAGGTCTCCTACTCCTCTGCCGTTTTGCTCCTTCCCCTTTGGCATACCTAAGAATTAAGGGGAAAGCAATTAAATAATAAATATGTAAAAAATAAGTGAGTACGAACTCTTCATTTGGGGAAGAACTTTTAAAGGTAAAAACAAAAGACAACAATCCCAAAGGTTAAAGATTGTAGCACATAAACATTTCACACTTTGTATTTTGTTATAAAAACCACCAATAATAATCCAAAAACAAACTGGCAATAATACTTGTCACAAATATCACTGGAAAAAGGTAAGTATTCTCTGTCAATGTTAAACTGGATAAATGAATAAAATGAATAGTAAAACTGAAGCAGATAAACAGTCAAATAATTGATAATGTATAAAATAAGAAATAGCTAATGAACATGTAAAAGAAATACATTCTTCATTAATAAGCTATTAAGGAGAAATCAGAACTACTAGATACTATTTATCTACTAAATGTGATAAACTGTTTTAGAGAGAATGTGGTGAAAGTCTTTTTTAATAATAATGATAAAGACTTAATGAAGCTATTTTGTCAAGAACTTTAAAGCTTTAAAATACTGCACATTTCATCCAGTAAATTCACTTCCAGGAACTTATTTCAAGGATATAATAATATGTATATGAATTATGTATTATATAATTATATATTATGTATATGAATTATATATGTGAGTATATGTGTAAAATTATGTGATAAAGACTTTATATCCTCTATAGTGCAAATGCTCCAACAAAAAATTGCAAAGACACTTGACACAAATGAAAAAAATAGAATATTGCTGCAGAGAAAAAGAAGATACAAAGAACCAAATAGAAACATACACACACATACAGACATTTGCTACTATCTCAGAAAAAAAAATCTGGAAACAACAAAATTGTCCCAAGTTATAATAATGGTTCAGTAGACAATAGCATATCCACACAAGAAATATTTTGTAGTCATTTCATATTGACTACAGAACATTTCATTTCATCAATATGAAATGATGTTTAGAGAATATTATTTTTCTCCAGGGTCTGCGGGTATGGGAGGAATGGGTAAAGAGTATTGCTTTGACAAGATGAAAAAGATTTGGAAAGAAATAGTGGTGATGATTAGACAACATATGCAAATGTACTTAATGCCACAAAATTGTACACTTAAAAACGGTTAAAATGGTAAATTTTGTGTTATTTATATGTCACCACAATAAAAAAAGAAATATTTTGTGATGTAGGAAAATACAATAAAAAATGATGCTATGTTAAAAATGAGGATGTTTGTATTCGTATTATAGGGAATCCACCCCTACACTATGTACTAATTCACAACTGGTGATATGAATCAAAAATAATAAAATAAATTTATAATAAATTTATAATTTAATTATATTATAGTTATATTATAAATAAATTTATAATAAACTTATTTATTTATTTATTTATTTAGAGCTGCGGGGAGGGGCAGAGGGAGAGAGAGAATTTCTTTTATTATTGATAATTTTTTTTTTTTTTTTATAATTTTTTTTTTTTTTTTAAAGATTTTATTTATTTATTTGAGAGAGAGAATGAGATAGAGCATGAGAGGGGGGAGGGTCAGAGGGAGAAGCAGACTCCCCGCTGAACGGGGAGCCCGATGCGGGACTCGATCCCGGGACTCCAGGATCATGACCTGAGCCGAAGGCAGTCGCTTAACCAACTGAGCCACCCAGGCGCCCGAGAGAGAGAATTTCAAGCTGACTCTGCACTAAGCGCAGATCCTGACGCAGCGCTTGATCTCATGACCCTGAAATCATGACCTGGGCTGACATCAACAGTCGGACACTTAACTGCCTGAGCCACCCAGTTGTCCCAAGACTATAGTTAGTCTTTAAATTGGGGACTGAGAGGAAATAGTAATTACAATCCCAAATGTGTCACAGGAATATGAAAATAGGCCCCAAACCCAAATGTACATGGAGATTTACTGAAAAGTTATCGGCAGAAATCTTTGTAAGATGGGATGAAAGATGACTGACAGTTCATTATTTATTCTTTGTGTGCATTACTTCAAGTTTCCCGCATGACTATTAGATGTACAATCAACAAAAAATTTATGAAAGTTAGTAAGTAAATCAGTTGATGAATCACTTATGAAGGTGAGAGATTTTCCATTTTAAAACTTGAAGGTACCCCAAACCCCAACTTCTATTACACTGAGTGTCCTCCTTGTCATTGTGGCCAAATGTATTCTGTGTCAGGAGTCAGTTGGTAGGTGAAAAAACATATCTACCCTTGTTGGGGCTTTAAGATGACAAAGGACCAATTCTCTCTCTTTTCCTGTTCCATCTCTGCCCTAGCCCATTATGACCACTGAATGTATGGGCTATTTTGGGTTTAGTCTCATAATCTGTATGGTCAGGGATGCAGCTGTATATGTCCTTAGGGCTCCTTCTGTGGGACTGGCTTCTTTATTTTGATCCAACCTCTTCCTTAAGAGCTTGAAATAAATCAGAGTCTTAAAAAAATCAGGTCCAGGGACTAAGATATCTTGGCCAATACTTTGGTTTGTATGAAATACAGTCTCTCCTCTTGCTTACCATAAAATACCATGCCCACCTCCATCAGATTTTCATCATATCAAATCCTCTTTCTTGGTGTAAATCACTTCTTTCTGATGAGTGCTAACAATTTCCCAACCTATTGCAAAGCCCAACTGAGTTTTCCATTATAATGTATCTTTATAACATTTGTTTACAATTCAAAGTGGTGAACTTCAAACATATTTCCCCCCTTTCTTATTAGATGATAGAATCCTTGAGGGCACAGACTGAGGGTTAACCTGTGTTAACTACCTAGCACAGTGCCTGGTTTATCATAGGGCTTAGTCAATCTTGGTTCTCTGGCACTGGTTTCTTAAGCTGCACACTGAACACACTTTTATAGAGCTGGTATAATGTGCAGGTTGGAAAAATGCCATTCAGAAAGAAAGATATTTGGAAAGGAAGCAGGAAGAGGACTTTGTCAGTCAATGAGTGTAGAACTTGAAGAGTAACAGGTTGATCATGCTTTCTTCCAGAACACCTCCCAAATTCAGGGGCTGGAGAATTGGTCATTTAGGAAAGGTTCCAGGATCCAAACGAAATGACAATTTTGTGCTGGATGTTTCCCATTTGTCCCTCCAGTTCCTCTCTCTTCTTTACCAAGCACTGTGCTCTGGGAGGCTGATCTTCATGGACTCCATCAATGCGCTCCTTCTCCCTCTGACTTTCTGTTGAATGCAGCCCATCAGGAGCACTGGCATGAGATCTGATAGTGAGGTCATCATGCTTTTTTCCCTTCTTCCTCGCTCCTCCGTTCTTCCTTCCTCTAAAATTTGGCTGTGACTTTCTACTGAAGGGCATGCTTCCTGTCAGGCAGCCCTCAAGGTCAGTTGGAGGTCATGTGAAGTTCTGGTTCTGTCTCCTTGCCCCTTCAAGCTTGGGCTGACACAGCCCCTCTGTAGTTAAGCATGAGGCTCTATACCACCCCTTACTGGTTTCCCTTAAGCCTACCCACACTTTTATAAACAATTCTTTACTTTTATTAAATTCTCCACAACTGTCCCATGGGAGGCAGCCATGTGTGTCCTGCTAAGACTCTGAGCCACGCTTCTCTTGATGTGGGGTAATTTTTTTTTCCCATTATGCCTTCACTGAAGAGCTAAGCATGGTGTCTGCTAGCCGGATGGCAGTGATGGCTTCAAGATGAAGCCTCTTCACAGGATCTTGGGGGATGAGGAACGCTTCACAGCAGAATAAAACCATGTGAAGCCAGATGGGCACATTGAAGTCAATCAACATGCATGAAAGGCATGATGCCAGTGCTAAGCCCTAACCCTCAGTGATTTTTCTCATCTAAAGAAGTGTAGCTTTAAAACTACTGGTCACTGATAGTTTCTATCCAAAGTGTAGACCAACCTCCAATTAACGCAACATCCAGCTTCAGTGTCCAATAGGAGTTCTGATTTTGGAAATCAACACAGAGTGTACGTTGGCGATCTGTGGAACATTCTGTTACTCAGTCTACAAACCCACTGCATTTAACCTTCCTGACTCCCATGCAGAAAATATTACCACGTTACAGATGGGAAGCACAGAAAGGTCAGGCAACTTGCCCAGCATATACCATGAGCAGCAGAACCAGCGTTCAGATGCAGGCCCAAGGTTCTGCTGGTTTAGAGTTTTCTTAAAGAAATTGCTTTAGAGATAAAGCCCTATAGTTAGGTCCTTGCTCTCCTGCTCTGTTTGGGTGACTCCGAGTGCCTTACCTAACTTTTCTGAGCCTGCCTCACTTTCCTCATCCATAAAGAGGATAAAACTGTTTCTACATTATAGGTTAAATGTGACTATCAAAGAAATAACACGGAGGAAATTCTTTAGCTCTCTTTTTAAAAAGATTTTATTCACTTATTTGACGAGAGGGAGAGAGAAAACAAGCAGGGGGAGTGGCAGAGGGAGAGAGAGAAGCAGGCTCCCTGCTGAACAGGGAGCCGACATGGGGCTCCATTCCAGGACCTTCGGATTATGACCTGAGCTGAAGGCAGACACTTAAACGACTAAGCCACCCAGGCACCCTGAATTTGTTTGTTTGTTTGTTTTTTTAACTCTTAAGGGCTATAAAACATGATTCATTCCTTTGGTTGCCTTTTTCCTAAATCCCCTCCACCTTGGAGGTAGTGAATCTGATTCTGATTTCCATTTCCATAAGAAATCCAAAGACAGATTAGTGAGGTTTGACTTTTTTTTTTTTAAGGTTTATTTATTTGAGAGAGAGACAGAGACAGAGACAGAGCTTGAGCAGAGGGAGGGGCCGAGGAAGAGGGAGGGAGAGAATCTCAAGTAGACTCCCTGCTGAGTGTAGAGTTGGACATGACCCCGAGATCATGACCTGAGATGAAATTAAGAGTTGGATGCTTAACTGACTGAGCCACCCAGGCGCCCCTGAGGTTTGGCTTCTGAATAGCAATGGTAAGAGTCATGATACCAGTAAAAACAGGAATACTGATGCTTCTAATAACAACTCACATTTATCCACCACTTACCACATGTCAGGCACTTTAGCTGGATGATGTCCTTTAATCCTCGCACCTACTCTGTGAGTAGACATCATTGTCGTTCTCTTGGATGAGCAAACAAACCTCATGAATAACTGTATGTTGATTATGTATTTTGGATTTACTTGTTTAAAATACATTATTAAAATAAATTTCAATTATTTTTTTTTGCTTTTGAAGATATGTCTTCTACAGAATTAGAAATTGCATGTGCGGCTTGCATCATCTCTCCACTGGGCAGTGCTGGAACCGAGCAACCCTCCACGTACCTCATGAGCATTGGTGGGGCCTATTGCTAAAACTGCCCCATCTGCAGCAGTAACAAAGAAAGAAGACCTTTGCTTTTGATAACATTTAGAGGGAGCCGGAGTGGAAGAAGGAACGACACTCATATTTCTGTGGCTTCAAGAAAACCACAGCTTTGCACGTTTATCTTCACCAAGAGAGGGATCTGCTTTGTGGGGCTTTGGCATGTTCTTCCCTAAATATTCTGATGGTTGAATCCAGCCCGAAAGCAAACATTTCAAAGCCTTTGGCAGAGGCAGTTTAGAGAGGCATCCAAGCCATCAGGCCAGCAGATGATGTTTACTTCTTGTGACATAATAGTCAAGTCAAATTTTATTTCATAGCAGTTACTTTCATGTCCTGAGAATAGAAAAATCCCTTCAGATGACCAAAACACCCCTGCACAGCCCAAATCCCATTAAATAAATCTGTGTTTGTGGAAAGCAGTGATTCTTTTTTCCAGTCAAGATAGGTCTTTTAACCTCCTGAGGTGCTTCTTACATTAGCATTAGGAGAGAGAGAGAGAGAGAGAAAGTTTCTTTAAACAGACTGATAGGGCTAAGGTTCAAAGGTATGCCACCAAGTTCAGTAGAGCTCAATGCCCTCCTGCAAATGCTTGGCCTGGACAAAGACAAAAATGTGTCCACATTTTCCAAAGTCCTTCTGCATCCATGATTTCATTGTACCACTCTCCCCCCACTCTCTCCTCTGCCACAATCTTGATGAGGGAGATGACGAAACAGAGTTCCAGCTCAGCACTGGGGAGAAAGGGTAAGATCTGGAATCAGTGCACTTGCACTTAAATTTCTGCTTTTCTAGCTGTGTGACCCTGGGCAGGTTACTGAACTTCTCTGAGCGTCCTTTGACTTACTTGGAAAATGTGGCCAGGACAGACTCAAAAGGCTCTATGCTATATGATTTCATGTATAGGACATTTTAGAAAAGACAGAACAATAGGGACAGAGGAGCAGTAGTTTCCAGGAGTTAGTGCTGGGTCGGGGGAGGTTGTGAGGAGAAAAGTCTAGCGCGAGGGGGAAGTTTTGAGGTGACAGAACTGCTTTGTATCTTCACTGTGGAGATTATACAACTGGATGCATTTATGAAAACTCATACAACCGGATGCATTTATGAAAACTCATAGAACTGTTCAGAAAAGAAAGTGAATTTTATGGAATGTAAATTTTAAAATATTTACACAGTTAAAAAATGGGCTCATAACACGTGTCTCTCAGGGTTGTTGTGGCGTCTGAGTTTCCACAGTAAACGGTGGGGTAACGACTGAAACTACTTCTTTATAGTCCCAACTTGATCTTTCAAAACTTACAGCTGCTGAAGAGAAATATAAAAAAATGGAACCAACCCAATTCAATTTCAACTCTTCAAACTGGTGCAAAAGAAATAGGACAGTGAGTTTAGCTGTAAGAGAACTCGACCATCTTCTTTGTCCTCTCCGCTTCTGCCCATTTTATCTTCCACTGGCGGCCCCTTCCCTGCCCGACCGACTCTAAATTTTCTCACCAAGTTCCACACAGATCTAGTTGTTTCTTGGTTATTTGTTTCAGGCACGCTGCCAGCTGGCTTGATCTGCCTCCTGCTACAGAAAACAAATCTCTCCTCCATTTCTCATGTGTTACCAGCCTAACAAATAAACTACTGTCTACGTTTTACACTGATTCCTGCAAACAACCCAGCCTTTCCCAGCTTTCTGCAGGCTGGGATTTTTGAAAAGATGAAACGGAATGGGCTGGACGCAGTGCGGTCCTCATAGCTGGCCGAGGGTGTTTTTAGCTGCTAGGTTTTCATTAAGGACACGCTGCCGTGGGCCATTGCTGTTGGATTCCTCTGTCTTGCCGAGGGGAGTGTGTGGCTTTGAAATATACTTAAATCTGTCGGAAGGGTCCCGGCTCTGGTTCTCAGGGATTTCATAGTTGTGTCTTCATTTTTAGGATGCTCTGAATTTTAGAGGTGTTTGTGGTGGGATGCAAGGAGAGAACTGGTTTCCCCACCCTCTCCGCAAGATGAGATCCCAGCCCAAGCTTTGCAGCTTCTCCTCACCCCATGCCCAGATGTGGAGTTTTAAGGTTCTAACATCCTTCCTTGTGAAAGAGAGCTGGGGATTTAGACTTGTTCTGGTGACCTAGAGCACTAGAGACCAGAGCAAAAGGGAGCTTGGTTGCAGAGGCTTCTCATTAGACATGCCCTCAAATGCCTTGACATGTAGTGATCTTCCTATCAACAGAGGCATTCAAGAGCAGGATGGACTTGAGAGAAGTTTTCTGCATCCCAGAGGAGTTGGTACTTTCAAACTCCCCTAAGCTCAAGAGTCTGTGAATCCACATGACTGCTTAACTTGAGAAGTAAGATGCTGATCCAGGGAGGGTATGGAATCAAATTCTCCCAGAAATTAGTTGACACAGTACTGGGTTGGACACCTTCTGTCTGTTCCTCCGGCTCTACTTTCCACCCTTCTAGATTCTTCTGTGTTCCGGGAGGCTGACAGATATGAGTTATATCCACAGGCTCTGTGCCCTCAGGCCAGGTAAGTCTGGATATGAGGGACCCCAGAGAGGTGATCTAAGGGAGGGAGGAGAGTGAGGCTGGCGTTCTATTTCCCCCAGCTCTCCTGCTAGGGATGAGACACACAGTGGATGAGCTCCTTGGACAAAGATGGCTGTCTGTCTGTCTCTCAATTCCACCCCCTCCCTATGTCCCTCCAGGCCTCGCCAGAGTTCTGTTACTACCCTGAGTCTCTGCCCTATCCCCTGGCATTTCTCTACACCTGCCTGCACCTTTGCAAACCGTCCTTCTGCTACACTTTCCCCAAGTGATTCCAATTGGGTAGGCCACCTCTCTCCTGGTAGGGCCCTGGCTGACACAAGTATTAATACAGATCTACCCTGTGTGATGGAGAAGTGACATGGTTCTGGCCCTCATCTGCTTTCCACGGTGGTTATGGAGATAAGAAGAAGATCGGGGTGGGGGGGGGTAAGTGGACACATTTTTGTTGTGGTGGCTGTTGACTACGTGAGCTCTTGTAACCCTAGGAGACAAGACCTCTGCCTAGATACGCTTGCCAACAAGACTAAATTCAGCTAAAAATAAAACAAACCAACTCTTGCATGAATTCAATCGAGCAAATGTCTTATTTTTTGGCTTTCTGACAAACCAGATTGACCGAATGTTCCTTCTGGGCTAGTTGTTTTGGCATGGTGTTCAGACGTGGCCTCTGACAGCATCTGCGGAATGACAAGGTTGACTTTGGAGGCCTGACGCACAACAGGGATCCATGGTTTCTGGCAGCCATGGGGTGACCTGGGAGGGTCAGAATGAGAACACACATGTTGGGGCTGGATCCCAGGATAAGGTAAGAATCCTGCCCTGTGGGACCCCTACAGCTGCCTGGTCATGAAGCGGAACGAGGCTGAAGTCCCTCAGGAGGGAAGCACCTGCAGAATCGTTAATAAGAGCAGGAAGTCAGTGCCCCTTGCAGGGAGGAGCGCCTCAGGGAGGAAAAATGTGCTCACGTATTCATGAAGGGGCACATGAAGCAGCCCAAGAGGCTACACACCGTGGTTTACGGAACTGGCCGAAGGGCTTTGCACATAGTGGGACCATGAACACGTGTACATGGACAACTTTGATTTTTCTGTCCAGCTCTCTCTTTTCCTTCAGGCTAACACCTCTCAAGTCAGGCGTGTGCCACATTTGTTCCCTTTATCTCCAGGTCTGAACACCGTATCTGACACATAGAAAGTGTTGAAGAAATAATTGTGGGATGAGGGCGGAATGGATATGCCTTCCTCCACCTGTGAGGTCACATTCCTGGTCCTGCTCAAACTGCATGATCCTGGTGCCTGATCCCTCATCAGTGTATTGCTAAGGAGCTGTACCTCCTGGGGCAAGTCTGAGAATCCCAGGGGTATTCACTGGCATAAGGGGTCCTTCTTAATGACTGTCCTCTACAGAGAAAACCCTGGAAAGTATGAGTCTACACACAAAGCTCATTTATGCTATTGTTTTTGTCACCATGGTTGCATAGTGTGGCTCTTGAAAGCAAGAGGTCCAGAAACATGGAGTAGTCTTGGACCAACACACAATATTTTTTTTTTTTGGCACAGCAGCGGTTTCGTTGGGTCTTAGAAATGGGGAAAGGAAGCCTTTCTCTCCCTTGGTAACATTCACCATATCCTATTCTATCCAATCTAGAAGAGTGCCAGACCCTTCTCCCCTAGGCACGTTCTATCTCTTAACCTTGCAACCAAACTCTGTTTTTTTCATTGTGCTTATGGCTACTTGAAATCATATTTATTTACTATTGAGGGCATGAGGGCAGGGACAACAGTATCCCACCACCTAGAATGTGCTAAGCACACAGTACATACTCAATACGTTGTTGAAAAAAATGAATGAAGGAATGGGTTATTTTATGGTATTAAATGGTATTATATTGGGGTATGGGCTCCAAAATATATGCAATTCTTCAAGACACAGCTCTTTTAATATATAAACACTCACCCATTTGGATAAGGAGGGATTTCTAACTTCATCCATATGTCATGTCTGGAATTAATCTTCCCTCATGAAAAACAGGATCTTGGCTTTGAGGTGAATCAACAGGCAGGTTTATCCTCTCCCTTATGGTGAATTCCCCTCTACATACCCCAGCCTCCTCTGCTCTACCCTAGTTCATCAGAAATACTATAAGTTTGGGGTGTCTGGGTGGCTCAGTCAGTTATGCATCTGACTCTTGATTTCGGCTCAGGTCATGATGTCAGGGTTGTGAGATTGAGCCCCATGTCAGGCATGGAGCCTGCTTAAGATTCTCTCTCTCTCTCTCTATGCCCCTCCCTTTCTCATCCCCACCCCCACTCACTCACTCTCTCTCTAAAAAGAAAAGAAAAAAAATACTATAAAGTTGAACCTCAGAAGGTGGAGGGTTATCACCAATTTCTTCTCAAGATTCCTCTTGGCCCTTAAGTCAGAGATGACCACTTGTCTTTCAAAATCATTTGGTTATCTTTCTAGGCATAGAGGTGGGCTACTTTTCCCATCCTTATATGCAGGTAAGTGTAGCCACATGACTGAGTCCTGCCCAGTGTAATGTGGGCAGAAGTGAGGTCCATGGAAAGCTCCTCTCTCTCTTCCCCTGTCTGTCTACTAGACCCAGAAGATTGCAGGGACCACAGGGGAAGATGGACCCACAAGAGAAAAAGAGCCTGGGTCTCTAATGTGGTCCCCCTAAAAATGAATCTCTATGTGAGAGAGAAATAAAACATTGAGTTGAGCCACTGAGATGTTCAGGTTCATCTGTTATGATATGTAGTTAGTCATGCCAACTAAGGGAGTTCCTACACAAATGTGTCCTCCAGCCTGAAGTATTCTGTGAGCTTTACAGACCAGGGGACATGGAATGCTAGCCTTTCTCAAACCACAACAAAGAGGCTTTATTGCCCTATGTCTGTTAACACCAAAGGACCACTCTCAGTTCTCCCCAAGAAAGTGTGACTGGATGTTTCCACCACACAAAGCTTCTGGCAATGACTACATGGAAAAAAATTTTTTTTTAAGTTTCATCAAACTGCAACCTCACTGCAAATGAATAAATGTACAAACTCTTAGCGATGGAAGCACTTGCTATGGGGGAAAACTGTACGATACAGTGAAAAGCATTTCTGGATGAAGAGAGATACAACCTGGTTCCAGCCCTTATAGTTCTGCCCTAACCAGCTGTGAGAAGCCTGGACCTCTCCCTAGGTTTCATGGGGGTATTGAAAGGATCAAGCAAGACAAACTACTTTAAGATAGATCCAGGTTCTGTAAATTCTAATGAGATAAGAAATTTGATTCAACAAACCTCAATGAGGTTTTGTTGGAGGGGGTTGATATAAATGAGATAAGACACAGCCTGCCCTCCAGGAGACACATTCTCTTCATGCTTCTTTTTAAGGGAGAAGATAACTTTTCCAGATGCTTCCCAGCAGATTTTTCTTTATTTTCCATTAGGCAGAACTGGGTTACATGCTCATCCATAAACCAATAACTGGTATGCATAAAGGGATGAGCATTATTGAATTAAACTGGAGGAAACAAATACTTGATAACAAATTACAACCCCTAACAGGGCCAAATGACAGTGAACCATCAGCAGTGTGATCAGGGTGTATAAAAGACGTGATTAACTCTGATCTGAGAATGAGAAAGATTTCAATAGTGTTTGTAATGTTCTTAAGGAAAAAAGCAAAATTTATTAACATGACTTACAAGGTTACATATGATTTGTCCTCCCCCCTTTTACTTATTTGACCTTATGTCTTGCCACTCCATAGAAAATATTTTATGCTTCAGCCATAGCCACTGATTTTGCATTTTTAAACTTGCCATAGTCTGTCCTCCAAGTTTCTGGACTCTCCTGCATCACCTCTCCTCCTATTACATCATGTGCACCTATCTTTCGTGCTTTAGCTTATGAGTCACTTCCTCCAGGAAGCCTTCTTAGATTTCCCAGTCCAGGTTAGATACCCATTTAGCATGCTACGGCCTATACGTAACAGATAGGAAAATACAGTGGTATCATCACATAATAAGAAATCTGGAGATATGCAGATAGAGGATTGGTTCTATGATATAATAATGTCAATACTTAGAATCATTTTCTGCAATGCTCTTGGCTTTTACTTTATGGTCACAAGATGGCTGTTGTAGTTCTGAACCATGCCCTCCCAGGAAGCAACCAAGAGCAGAAAGGGAAGAAAACACCTCTCTGTGATGATCTTAATCTTCAAGGAAAATCCTTCTTAGAAGTCCTTTGAAGGTTTTCCCTTATGTCTTGCTGGCCAGAAGGAGCTCATATGTGCATGCCCTAGCTGCAGTGGAGGCTGGGGAGTGAGTGTCTGGCATTCATAGGGGAGGAGCCTCTGCAAGCATGGAAGAAACGTGAAGGTTTTGACTGTTGGGTAAGCCACGACGGATCCTCCCTCTGGACTTCCACACCCCCCGGTTCCCTCTCTGGTCCCTCATTACATCATATGTAGTTGACTGTATCCACTAGCCTACAATCTTTGTTAGGGAATGACAATTGCACTGAATAAATGAAAAATAAACACAGCGTTAGTACTACCAACACGTCCAATAACAAAACATTGAGATCACTTCAGCCTGTGAGTAGCTGTGTTTATAACTCTTTACTGACCAGTGGCTCCCTGGTGAAATCCTAACAGGTAAGACCTCAACCTCAAGGGCTATCAAGACAAAATAAAACAAGGCACAATTTCCGAATCTCTACTGGGTGGTAAGATGAGATGGGGATAGTGAAAGCAGAGAGCTTGAGAGCTGATAGGAGCAGAGAGACCTGAACTGGCCTGGGGGAGACCAAACAAGAATGGGTATCATTTGGGATTCTCTTGGCTGCGAGAAACAGAAGATTCAAGATAGTTTACATAATAAGGAACACTTACTTTCTCAATAACAGAAAGTCTCATGGCAAGGCAGCTGCAGGTTTATTATGCTTTGTTATCCGTAGCTTAGCTTTCCCCGGGGTTCAAGATGGATACCACAGTTCCAAGCTCTGTATCCACAGTGCTCACACAAGGACACATTTTCCCCTCTGCCTCTTTTTAAGGGAGAAGGTACCTTTTCCTGAAGCCTCCTCATAGATTTTTCCTGATTTTTGTGAGGTGGCCCTGGGCTACATGCACATCCATAAACTCA
Organism: Neomonachus schauinslandi; assembly: GCF_002201575.2. Lineage (NCBI taxonomy): Eukaryota > Metazoa > Chordata > Mammalia > Carnivora > Phocidae > Neomonachus > Neomonachus schauinslandi. The sequence continues at coordinate 180,941,152 of NC_058403.1, read as the reverse complement.
CTGCTATGGTTAATGGGATGATCATCACTGAATTAAACCAAGTAAGATTTATCTTTGTTACATGTAGAACTCCAACAAAATTAATGGCTCTTCTTCAAGGAGAAAAGAAGGCGGGAGCTGGAATGGCTGTTGGACAAGCCACCAATGACATTTGTTACAAATGGCTTCCTTGGAACCAAGCAAATTCCAACTTTGGAATGAATAAGTCATACAAGGCTGAGTCTCAAACCACACCTGGCACTCCAAAAAACTCTTCAAATGAAAGAACAGCCTAGGTCACAATTTTTGTCAACTGGTTTCTTCTGCTGTAGTATCATAGACAGATTCATATTATTACTCTAGCAAGGATAAAAGAGTAATTTATTACATCACACCTTCTGGGGTACTTCTTTGTGGAGGGGCCAGTTTAGTCATCTCTAAACACCAGGAGTTATATACCCAGAACTATTCTAGAAAAGTAAGATTCTGGCATTCACTCTCTACTCTTATGGTTTAAGTCTGGGCCCTGGCCTCTACTTCATTGGTATCTGAACATTTCAATCTCATCACTTATAGGAAGACTTCCTTGTTCCAGATGTGGAACTTGATGTGGTTGGTCCCAACCTGTGAGGCAACACCTTCATTAAAAGTTGTTAAACTGAGAGAAGGTGTTTTCCCACCAGGTGGGAGAAAAACAGTTTCAGAGTGGGTTTTGGTTCAGCTGGTCTGGAGGGACAATTAGTGTTGTTTATCTCTCATCACCAGAGGCATGGCTTGGTGGGGGCCAGGAACTCCTTCTAAGCCAGAACTTTACCTGTAGACACTGAATTATTCTTCTGCCTGGTCATCTGGGTCCTTTCTATGGGATGTTTAGAGATTCTGAGTCACAGGTCAGCAAACTAGAGCTTGTGGGCCAAATCTAGCCTGCCACCTGTTTTTATAAATAAAGTTTTATTGGGACACAGCCACACTCAATTGGTTGTGCCTTGTCTATGGCTGCTTTTGAGTTACAATTGTGGACTTGAGTAGTTGCCACAGAGACCCCATGGCCCACAAAGCTTGAAATATTTACTATCTGGCCCTTTACAGAAAAGTTTACGGACCTTTGTCTGAGAGGGAAAGAGCAAGTGAGAAGCAAGGAAGCTATTAGCAAGACTGATGCCCAAACTCATATAAATAAATACTAAATAAAAGTTGCAGAGAAGTTAGAATGGATTCAGATGATTTGGAACAGGCCACAGCGGGTCAAACCAGGCCTGACCAGGCCTTTATTCAGCACCTGATACCTATGGGCACTTCACAGGCAGCTGACGTGGTGCCACCTCTCCCTGGGAAGAAGCGCTCCACTTCATAAGTGTTTGTGCTCCCAAATGTGAAACCTGGAGGTGGCTTTCTAAACCGTCCAGTTGAACTGCTCCAGTCGGGAGTGTTTTGCAATCTGACACACACATCCATCAGAGCTGTTCTACGGAGCCTCTGGACTGGCCGTAAAAACACTCAGCTGCAGACCTTCATTTTCAAACAGGAACCGAAGAATGACCACAACAGAAACCTGTTTATACAATTCAGATTTTCTTAGTAACATAAGGTGGATGTCAGACAAGTCTTCATCACTAACTCTAAGAACTGGTTTCTACTGAAACCTAAGGCAGACAGAATTATCTGCTCGGGGTTCTGGTTTCTTTCCTTTCTAAACCAAAAATAAGAAAAAATAAAACAAAATTATTAAAGAAAATAATTATCAAATACTCTTACTTTAGACATCGTGTGAAGCACTTTATGTACATTATCTCAGTTGATCTTCACCATGATGCTGTGAAGAGGGTACTATTATTGTATTACCTCCCTTTTGTTGGTGAGGAAGGTAAGGCCCAGCACAGGGCTTCCCAAACCTGGAAAGCTTGTTAAAACACAGATTCCTGGTCCCTGCCCCTAGAAATTCCCAGCCAGCCAGCCCAGGGTGAGGCCTGAGATTCTGTGTTGCTACCGAGTTCCTGGTGGAGCTGACTGCTGCCCCCGGCCACGCTCTAAGTACAATGGCTGAACACTGAGGTGAGCAACCTAGACTCCTGACCACTGTGACAGGGTCAGGACTCAAGCCCAGGTTTGTGTGTGTGACTCTATCCATTCTTTTAATCGTTGTTGATAATTTGCTTCCCATGAACTGGAAAAAGAACGAGTGAGCGGTATTCAAATACATACTCTAGAAATCCTGTCAAAAATTCAATGGGTGTAATTTCCCAAATGACCCAAGTCTTGCTCAGTTGGGGACTTGGCATTTTTAACCATCTTGGGAAGGGATGTTTGGACACTATATGGTCACAAAGCCCTAGAAATAATCTGAGTGGCACGTTACTTTGGCCTTGCATAGTAGATCCCTCAAAATTACCAAATCAAAGAAGTCTTACCCAAATAACCACACCTCCATGCCCTTTTATGTACTTTTAGGACTTGAGGAAGAGATGATTGCCACACATGATCTTGCTTCAATAGTTTCAGCTCTATACATCTTATCTTCTCTTCCCATCTAAAAGGGAGATTGCTTAAAGAGATTCTTTTTTGTTGTTATAATATCTTAATGTTGTATTGTACCTGAGTGTACAATATTCAAGGTTCTACAGTATGTAGAATAACTTGATAGCTTGGCATAGTGTTAAGAATGTGGGTTTTGCTCTCCAACTTTGTGTCCATGTACATTATTGTCTACTATGTGACTTTGCTCAAGTGCATGAACTGTTTCCTTATTAATAAAATGGAGATCAAAATACCCCTGTAAGGTTGCTGTATTAAATGTAAAGTACTCAGCCATGCATATGAAGAGGCCTAAAAATGCTAATTATAAATTATTATATATATAACTATAACCATATAATAACATATTTATATATATCATATACTTACATATTAATATTAACCAATACATTAATATTATGAATTATGTTACAATATATTACTTATGTAGTATAACCATTAAATATGAACTATAGTATTAGCATATTATTAATTATATAATTATATATGAAATGTGATATACAGTTATAGGTAATTATGTAGTTATAGATTATTACTTACGCTCTAGAGAATGTGTTAACTAAACGTATCTTTTAATTTGGTGTTTTAGCAGGAGAAACACACAGGAGTCCTGGATGTATTAGTCAATATACGTCCGCTCCAGGCAAAAATGCAGTGACCAGGGTTCCAAGCTCCTTAGTCCTTTCCCATTTGCTCAGATTATTTGCCTTCTGGAATAGTATCTTCTTCACTCTTCGACTATGCAGGCTTCAAGTCTTTTCCTCTGCTGTAAGACCTTCCCAGACCCTGGCCATACTCTCGTTTCATCCACACTACTTTGTGGATGCACTGTACAGATTAGTTTATACTCTTTCCTAGGTTTTCCTGTGTGTAAACTTCTCCAAAATATACTCTCCTTTTAACATTTTTATGTAATTTAATTTATGTGCTCATTTATTGGCTTATCCACTAGAAGAAACCGTCTGGGGAACAGAGACTGCCTTCATCTTCACTGCTGAGATCCCAACATCTACCACACTGCCACAAAGACCTCAGTCTGTTGAAAGAAGGGATTAACTTTTTTGAGCTCCAATGTGCCAATATTTATAGACGAAGTGACCCAAACAAACCCAGAGAGAGGAAGCAGGGTACCCAAGACCCCTGCATGCTGGGTCGGGGAAGGGCGCATGCTCCTTGAACAAGCCCCACCGCTGGAAGCTGGAGAGGTGTCACGTGATCAGCAAGAGCCACCCCTCAAACCTGTGGGCCCTGCGCACTTCCCCCTACTGTAGCCCTGGCCCTCCACAGGGAATGGCTTCTGTCCCCCAGGCCCCCTTGTGAGGTCTCCACTCCCCCTGCACCCCTTGCCCGCAACAGCCACAGGGTCCCATTACCCCAGAATATACTCTCCTCGGGAGCAATCATTCATGTCTGACTTGTTCTATACTGGCCACATCACTTGATAAATACTTGAAGGTGAGTGTGGTGAAATAGAATGAATTGAAGTGTATTCTTTGAAAAGAAGCAGGGTCTCAATGGTGAAGCAAAATATGGTAAGTCCTTGCAGAATAATCACTAGTCCTATGTTAAAAATAACAGTGTGTTCAAACCAGTGCAAGGAAAACGCTTACTTAGGCTGTACAGCTCTAAGCAGGTTAGAGAAAAAAAATAAGGAGGCCCTTCTATTCTATGCCCACAGCAACAACACAATTAGGCACATGCTGGAGACTGGTGGCAGATCTTATAAAGGAGCTGTAATACTAAACTCATATCTTCTTTAACAAAGTTAACGTGTTTTGACATTGGGCTAGATTAAAATGTCACGTGAATTTAGCAGCTGAACTTTGGATATCCTAAAGATGGGCATTAGGGACATACTCTGGAAAGCACAGTGAATTTCCAAACTATCCTTAGACAAGGTTTTATATTTTAATCCTAACACATGACTCTATATCCAGAGAATTTCAACTAACTTGAAATATTGATATCGATCCAGAGACTGGAACAGCTGGGGCAAATGAGTATGTGAACATGGTTGAAAATCTACACCATCCCCTGGGTTGATGTGGTGATGTTGCTCTGATTCACTTGAATCAGTTTGCTGACCCATCTTGACATCTCTTCTTCTTTATCAATAGTCACAGGAGAGAAAAGTCCCACTTCCTGTGACAACTGGTAAGTAGGGCAGTTCTTCTCAAACTGTAATGTGCCCACAAATGACCTAGGGATATTGTTCAAATTAGATTCTGACTCAGTAAGCTGAGGCAAGCTGCAAGTCTGCATTTCTAACATCCCAGGTGATGCCTCTGGTCCAAGAAAGAACACTCTCAGGAGCAAGTAGGTAGAAGACAGGGGACTAGTTAACAGATGGCTGCCCAGGCCAAGCAGCCTGGGTGCTACAAGAAGCATATTAGGCACTGTTCTAAAGGGCATAAAAACAAGAGCCTTCTAGGAATGAAGACTTTACAACAAGCATCCTATCCATTGTGTCTTATCAGAGATGTCAGATTTACTAGCCCAAAGTACACTCCTTTTAAAATCTGCAAAGCAATGCCTCCTGAGAAGTTGTGAGTTAAAAGGATGGAAAATGAGTGGGATCACAGGAAGTCATGGGCTCCAGAACCAGACAACCCAGGTCTGACTCCCAGCTCTGCCACTCACTCACCAGCTGTGACTCTGGGCAAGTTGCCTTCTCTTCCTACGCCTCAGTTTCCAGAGCTGGAAAGTAGGGACAATAATACTCTCAGGGCTGTTGAAAGGACCAAAGAAAGAACACAGGTAAAGTACTTCATTCATGCAGGGGCACATATGGGTTAATAAATAGTAGTTCCTATTTTTTCATGAGGAAATCAACCAGTCAAGGGTTCTGGAGCACTTGCCTAGGGAACACTATTGAGGTGCGCTCCCAGGAAAGAGAAGGTGAGGGAGAGGGAAGGAGGAGGTGGAGGAGGATGAGAAGCTACAATCACAGTTCTCAAGTAAATTCTACAATATACCTGGAGAGGCAAACACATGCACATGTGGAATGATTTAATATTTCCAGAGTAACACGCCAAGATGCATCACAAATAGAGTCATACAGAATGCAGAAGCCATTTGGAGAAAGCAAATGTTTAAAATGATATTACTGGAGAGAGGAAAACTGAAGGGGTCCCTAGACAAAGTCAGGACTGTATAAACTTAAAAAAAAATGAGTCTCATTCTTTAGCAAGATATTGACAAGAGCTGCTGTCATATGGAAACTATTTTTTTTTTAAAGATTTTATTTATTTATTTGAGACAGAGAGAATGAGAGAGAGCATGAGAGGGAGGAGGGTCAGAGGGAGAAGCAGACTCCCTGCCGAGCAGGGAGCCCGATGCGGGACTCGATCCCGGGACTCCAGGGTCATGACCTGAGCCGAAGGCAGTCGCTTAACCAACTGAGCCACCCAGGCGCCCGAAACTATTTTTTTTTTTTAGAAACACCTGGCAGGACTAATTTGGGGGATTAATTTCTTTTTTTACACAGACTCAACACACAACAAACTACAAGGTGTGTCTGAGATGCAGGCCTGGTCAGAGATTAGATCACAGAAGATAAATTGCCGTAATTCCCTTATTATTTCCGATTATGGTTTGAATAGGACTTTTGGGTCACAAGCCACCATTTGCGAAGAACCCAAAGAAATTTTCGTAAAGTTCACAGTAGTCTGAAGGCTGTTTTGATACTTTTCCTCATAAGGCAACCCTTCAAAAATATAATAAAATCGTATACTTTCATAAAATTCCTTCATTAGCTTATTTAAAAAAATTTTTTTTAATTAAAATTTTTTTCCGTTTGTTTATTCAGTGATTCAGTGTGACAGACCAGCCTGCCTGGGTGCAACCATGAGACAGACTCATGGCTCCTGAGAAGATGGAAATAGGAGTGTTCAGGGAACAAGCCCGGTAGGTGTGATTGTTCTGGGCACTGTGCCTGAGCCCGTAGCTACGCACCATCAGTCTTCCCCGGAGAACAGAACATGGGAGAAATCCCACTATGGCTGTTTCTCGATTTGATCCCATCCACTAGATGGGACTATGCATAGCTATTTCAGGTAAGTTTTTCAGACTAGTGGTTTAGAGTCATTGTTTTAGTCTTATTAAGGAAAATGTTAAATGTTCTAAAAATAAAGCAGTGTTTTCACTACCTTGTCTTTCTCTTACTATTTAAGGTCTTATCTTCAGTTTTTATCTCCTCTTTATCGGGCAACTGTCTATAGCATCGCCTGGATATTCAGCTTAGGTAAGCTCTCCCAGAACATATTGACTAAGACTCCATTGGATGGTGAACCGGCGGAGGCACGGTCCGTGCCCTCAGAGCTGAGTTTTAAAAGGGCAAACTCAAAAATAGATCATTTCAAAACAATATGGTAGCTACCAAGTCAGAGTTATCCCCAGGGTGTGATGGGAGGCATGGAGAAGGGAACCTGTTTTTAGGATAAGGTTTAGTGGAGGAGACAGTGTCTGAACTTAGTCCTGAATTGCACATACCCTTAATAGCTCTTACTCTATGAGCCTTAGTTTCTTCATTTGTGCAGTGGTGATAGTAATAATCATCTACCTTTAGGTCAATGTGGGGATAGAGAGGTTAACATATGCACATAATCAATTTGACCAATGCCCAGGATATAGAATTTATATAATGGGCCGAGTTGTACATTGAGTGGTGGAGCTGGGGTTTGAGCCACATGGTGAGAATCTTGAGTCTGTGCTCTGAATCACAGTCTGTGCTATCCTGTGAAGGTGGGGAGAGATGAGGAAGGGTGTGCCGGTAGAGGGAAGAGGGTAGCAAAGGTGTGGATGGGTGAAATGGTGCAGATAGTGAAGGAGACAGAGAGTCCTGACTTACTAGAGTATAAGGTCCAAGGCAGAGGGTGTCAGGGGATGAGGCTGGAGCATAGCAGAGCCTGGGACACAGAAAGACCCATACCCATGTTAAGGAGCTTGATCTGCATCGTGAGAGCAATGGGTTTCAAGCAGGAGGTGCAGGAGGAGCATGTAGGGGGACGGTGGATCTCGTTTTGAGACATCACTCTTGCAGTGAGTTGTAACAAGGATGAGGCTGTGGGCAGAGAAGCTGAAAGTAGCATGAGCTGTTAGACTACAGACTAAACAGGAGCCAACTACATGGCGCTGGAGCAGCGGAAGTGAGGTGGAGAACAGGGGCAAGCTTTGAGAAACATGGAGGCTGACTGGCAGGGCTTGGAGCAGCTCTAGCAGTCTTGGAGGTGACCCTGGTGAGGCCTGCCCTGACATTCATGCTCTTGTGTAGCTTCCTCTCGCCCTGTGCCAGAGGTAGGTCATCATGACCAATGGCATACTGTAGAAATGGTGATAGGTCACTCTCGAGATTAGGTTACCAAAGACTGTGCCTTGCATATGGGCTCTTTCTCTTGGGTCACTCTCTATTGGGAAAACCAGCGGAGAGGCCCACGTGGCAGGGGACTGAGGCCTCCAGCCAACAGCTGGAGAGGACCCGAGGCCTACCAGCAGCAGGAGTGAGCTGGAAAGCAGATCCTTCAGTTCCAGTTGAGCCTTGAGGGGTCTGCACCCCCGGCTGACAGCTTGACTGCTGCCTCCGACATAATCTCTCTGTGAGAGATCTCTCTCTGCATGCCCGACCCTCAGAAATTGTGTGAGGTAATAAATGGTTGTTTTCTTATGCTGCTTAAATTTGGGGGTAATTCATCATGCAGCAACCGCTAATACAGTAACTTAATGAGTGGCAGGAAGCGGAAGACATCCGCAATGGCTTCCAGTTTTGGGTGGCGGCGTGGACAGACGTGTCAGTGACCGAACCAGGCCCAGGGGCAGTCTGTACTCACAGTCTCCCTCCTCAGAAGTCCCCTGCTCCTGACCTCCCCATCGCCCTTATGGTCCAGGCTCATAACTGCAGAACCACCAGAGCCCCTTACAGAAGTGGTATCGTATCAAGGTAACTCTTGTTGCTATTTCCAACTGGTTTCCACTTCTTATTTTCCACCACTCCAACCACACTTCACTTCCTCATTACATTTCACCACATCTTAGCTGTAAAACTGCAAGTTTCTTTACATACTCTCCTTGCCCTTAGTCCCTCCTTGTTTTACATGGATAAAAGTTAATCTTCAAAAAATACTATCTGCCACTGTCTTTTCAAATGAAGTGCAAGATCCTGAAGCATGTGTCCAGATCTCCCCATTCCTTCCCTAACTCATCAGCTCACCTCCTTCCTCTCATCTCCCCGGCATCTCATTCCCTTGCCCTGCATCTCATTCTGCCTGCAGTGATTGGCCAAACATTTGTTCCTACAGTTTCTGCCTCTTGCAAAGCTCTCTGCTTTTGGTCAGGCTTTCGGTGCTCTGTCATAGCCCATTTGGACACTTACCTCTTTCCTGACAACTTTTTGTATCCAAGTAACTAAATAGGACTTGGATTTCCTTTGAGGTCCTCACAGGATTTTATATCTTTTTGGTGGCACTTGGATTACTTGTGTATGAGTGTTCTTGCCTTTTCTCTTACTGGACCTCGAACTTTTCTAGGCTGGGGCTATGTCTTACTCATCTTTGCCTGGCATATGGAAGAATGCCCAATAAATGTTTGATGAGCAAATGGATTTGCTCTCCTGGCCAAGCCTCCCTAAACTGCTCAGCTGACCATGATTTGCTATGCTATTTCTTATTCTATCTTTGGTCAAAATTCTATCATACAGATACATAAATAAACTACATGAATAAAATAATCAAATGACTACAATTCACTGTATTTGTATCAAACTCAGTGCCACAGTGATCTGTGTCAAATAGAAAAATAAAACCAATTTAATACTTAGTGGTCTGGAAAAATCAAATCTGTTGGTACGCATGGGTAAACAAGGTTTCAGCGACCCAAACCTACCATTTGCAGACTGCTTCCTACGCTCCTGACCTACGTGGAAGCTGTACAATTCTCATAAATGCTGTATTTAATTCTCACAAGAAATCTAAGATCCTGGGACTATTATCATTTCCATTTTATGGATGGAGAACATGCAGCTTCACCAAGTTGAGTGTCTTGCCTAATGTTGCACCTGTAAGCAGAGGAGTAGTGGGAACTTGAACTAGGATCTATGCTCTTAAATGCTTCTTCCATACTACCATTGCTGTAGGGTGGCCTTAGTTTTGTCAATGTTTTCTTGGGGGGGGGGAGTTGGGTGCTTGTGATTGATTTTTCAAGAGTATTTGCCCCAAAGACAAGGCTCCATGCAAGAAGAGGTGGATTTATATCTTCTTGTGCTTGCTGGGTCTGCAAGAGTACTCTTCCCAACAGGTGTGGCATCCCATCCGTGCATGTCCATCCTGGTGTGCGTTTCCCAACACAAACTCTCTCCTCCTTTTTACTTCTGTCTCTTACACACCCTTTCTCAAAGAGCACCCTAGTTTATCACAAGCCTAGTTCAAACACACCTAGAAAGACCCCATGTTGGGATACTTGAAGTCATTCTGTTTTCCTTTTTGTTAAGAGGCCAGAATGTCAATGTGGTGGAGGACACAGATGTGAGTGGAGTTCTGGCCCCCATCTGTACCCACAGCAAGTTGTTTAATCTAATACGGCCTCCAGGATTATTAACCTTCCTAAGGGAATTTGTAACCTTCCTAACGATGCCTTTTTCATCACTATACTTTCTAGCACAGTGTCTGGCAGAGAGCTCCGAAACTTGAACTGAACCTCAGAGTTCTGGGCCAGTGCTGTTCCTTAGAACATTCTGCAGAGACGAAATGTTCCTTATTTGGGCTCTCACAGGTGGCTCCTGAGCACTTGAAAGTTGGCTAGTACGACTAAGCAACCGATTTTTACATTTTATTTAATTTGAATTAATTTAAATTTAAGTAGCCACATATGGCTGGTGGCTATGTATCAGACAGCACATTTCTTGGCTCCAAAATCAGGAAAATAATTTGCAATCTGTTTATCTTAGAGGGTTGTGGTGAGGAATAAATGAAGCAGTAGAAATAAAAGGCAGCATCATGGGATGAAATCAGATGGCTTGGTTGAAACACCAGCTCCATCCCCTGTCATCTCTGTGACCTGTAGTATGTTTACTTAGCTTCCCTGAGCCTCAGTTTCTTTATCTGAAAAATGGGTTTCACAATAACTCTCTCTCACAGAGTGGTCCACTGGATTAAGTAAGATAACAGATAAAAACTCCTTAGCATGTCACTTGGCACATAGTAACTTTTTTTAAAATTGAGAGTGTTCTGAAAAGCACAGATAGGATTATTAGTGGGTAGTGAAGTGGTCCATGATCGCTCCCCTGAGCTGTGCCTTCTTTGGAGAGGACATGGCTATGTTAGCCTCTTTCTCTTTGACAGCCCTCTTTTGTGGTCATCTATTATATCTGATGCTTCAGATGCATCCCTGAAACATTTCTCAGCTTGTAGAACGGGCCTGGCTCCTCTGGGGTGAGCAGCACACTATCCCTGCCCTGCGGTGGGGCTTGTCCCGAGGTCTGCTCCCTAGGTCTCTTCGTGCCTGCCTCCTACACTGGTTACTTTTCCTTGGAGACGCTGCAGTGGAGATGGGCTTTGTCTGGACAAGCTGAGGCTGGTCTGGCTGCCACCGCAGCAAACATCCTCGATTGTTTCTCTCAGTGCTGGCTGCTAATCCCCTTTTCTGTTTATCCCCTTAGGAGCCTAGGCTGTAGGTGTGTACCACTGGGCTTTGAAAGAGAAAAAGCAGACGTTCCCCAGATGTCACTGTCCCGGCACCAGCCATGTTTGTGGTGTTATTGATATGGCCCCGCGATGGCACGAGCTTCCAGTTGTCAGGGACAGCCCACTGGCTCTCGTTACTGAAGCTGCCACCAACATTTTACAGCTTCCTGCCAGCCGCTAGCCTGGGAAAGTTCAAATCACTGGAAAGAAGGCCCGCTCCCCTGCCGATGCTGGAGCAAGTGAACTATTTGCTGTGCCTGTGAATACATCCCAGCTCTTTTTGCTCTATGGTCCCAACCTTCCCCTGTGACCATGTTGCAGATCTGTCCTGCAGGAAGGAAGCTGGGGAAGAGGGGGGACGGGCTCACAGACCCTGAATACTTTTTTAAGCAAACAGTTGCTGAGGGCCAGGCACTGGTAAGTGCTGATGGGTGCAGAGAGAGCTTGGAAGCCAATCCCATGGATCTTATTTATTGACTTGGTTCTTTAGTGTCTGCCCCTGCCATCAGAATGTAAGCACCACGGGGGCAGGAACTGTGTCTAGTATGTTCATCAGTGTATCCCCAAATCATGGCTCATTGACACTCCTTAATAAATAGGTGTTGAGTAAAGGAATGAAGGGTTCTTTCCTGATTATTGAATCTTTTACACAAAACATATATCCTGAAGGCCCTTGACTACAAATCTGCCTGCAAAAGAACCAGAAATATTGATGTGGGAAACACATTAATTGATTCAATGATGCTCGATAACTCCCTTCCTTCCTACCTTCCTTCTCCTTCTCTCCTTTCCTTTCTTTTCTTTGCCCTGTCTTCCCCCTCTCCCTTCTTCCTACTGTTCCTTCACTTGCTTACTTTTTCATTCATCTAATATTCACCAGACACATGAGTAGCAAGGCACTCTGTAGTGTATACTGATAAGACACAGTCTTAAAGACATTTGTCTTTGCTCATCCAGTGTGTTTGAAAGAAACAGGGGCCTCCTTACTGTGTGAAAGTTTCTTGGTGCTTGAAGAATCTGTTGAAAGATGGGATTGAAACTAGAGATACAAGTTGAACGAGGCAGTTTACAGCAATGTCCTGAAAATCACCCAAGGGAAAAAAAAAATGTAAGAAGCGAAGATGTAATCTTACTGTGATATTTTTATGGCAGGGATATTTCCTGGACTAAGTCACAGATTCAGAATACACAACACAAATCCATTCTACTGAAAAGCCTAACTAAGTGCTTCTTGGACATGAAGAATATGATATCAGCAGGTAATATATAAGCATTTTGGGGGTCTGGGGTGTCCAACATAGAGTAGATTGGCCTAAAGCATGGGTCAGCAAATTATGGCCCACAGACCAAGTGTGGCTCACTATCTGTTTTTATAAATAAGTCTCATTAGAAGGCAGTGTATGGTGATTAACATAACATAATAAAAAAAAAAAGAAGAAGGCAGTGATAATGAAGGGGGGAATCAGAGGGGGGAGACGAACCATGAGAGACGATGGACTCTGAGAAACAAAATAAGGGTTCTAGAGGGGAGGGGGGTGGGGGGATGGGTCAGCCTGGTGATGGGTATTAAAGAGGGCACGTTCTGCACGGAGCACTGGGTGTTATGCACAATGAATCATGGAACACTACCTCAAAAAAAAATAGAGAAAAAAATTATACTTAAAAAAAAAAGAAGGCAGTGATAAGTTTCGTGGTTTCACGAATCATCTCTGGTTGTGTTCATACTGCAACAGCAGAGTTGAGTCGTTGTGATAGAGACCATATGGCCTGCAAAGCCAAAACCACCTATGATCTGGCCTGACAGAAAAAGTTTGCTGACCCCTGGTCTGAAGGAAAGATGTTCTGATGCCAAATGAGAGCCTTTAAAAAAAGAAAACACTCCTCACATTCAGTTTGGTACATTTATGTTTATACACCTGCTTTCCCTATCAGTGAAAGGCAGCCAACTGTTCATATCATTACATCATCAGCCCCCAATATGTTATTGTTGCCTGTAACTCTTTCTGCAACATGGCCACTAAGTTAATGATCTGAGATAATTTCCCACAAGCGAGATTGTTGAACGATCAAAGTATTTTCACTCTAGGCTTCCTATTGCACTGCCCTTTTGCTCACTCATGCCAGAGCTGGATAAAACCCTCATATCACCTCATGTTTATCCTGAGGCTTGACTTGGCATACAGTAGCCTGATAACTAACGATTTCTTCACCTGTGCCTGTTTTGTGATTGCTGGTCTCAAAATGCTCCTAAACTTGATTAAACTTGTCCCTTCTATGCCTTCTCATTTTGCATGTGGATCGTTTATGATTTTGAGTTATGTAATTCTTGGTTTCCCAATAAAGAAATCAGCAGGTGGTATGCCTCTTTGTTTTGAAAGTTACCTCCCTGCGTAAAAATTTGGAGCCAGGTGTTTCCCACTGAGTTCATCAGACCCCAGTGTCCAGACCTCCTAGGTCTTCCTTATAACCCAGCCCTAATCTTTAAGAATTGAAAATAAATATTTCTTAAGAAGGGCTGAAGCTTTTGGCCATTCTCTCTTCTCTTACCACAATGCAGAAACCAAAAAATGAGATCCTCCTTCACTGTTTTGGTGATAAAGCCTTGTGAAAAAGATAATCATTTAAACAGATATTTCCAGATACACGTTTAATATGAACCTTACAATCCAACAGAGTTCTCTTCACTCTTCTACAAAGGAGGGAACTGACACTCAGTTCCAGTAACTTACCCAAAGGCACACAGTTTTTGTGATGCAGAGGCAAGAATCAAACCCATGCTCTTTCCACTCTGCTATTCTTCTGCCCCACGAAAGTGTGAGAATGAGGACTACAGAGTTGTCTGGCATCAATATCTAGAGAAAGGATTGATGTCCTGTAGTCAGAAGTTTAGAGAATCCTACTAGAATTGCAAGTTGGTTTATACAACTTTAACCAACGTGCAACGGGCGATTATTTTTGTTGTCATTTCAAATGAAAATGGATATGGTAAGCATTTGGAAGGTGGTGGTGGAATAAGGAGGAAAGAATAAATTAAATTTCATTTTCATTGGAGAACCACTGTAAAGCAAGAAGCCAAATCTGGGTGACCAGGGGAAATGTGGTCCAAATCAGCTTTAAGAACACAAATATTGGGGTGCCTGGGTGGCTCAGTCGGTTAAGTGTCTGCCTTCGGCTCAGGTCATGATCTCAGCATCCTGGGATCGAGCCCTGCATCGGGCTCCCTGCTCAGCGGAAAGTCTGTTTCTCCCTCTCCCTCTGCTGCTCTCCCTGCTTGTGTGTTCTTTCTCTCTCTCTCTCTGTGTCAAATAAATAAATAAAATCTTTTTTTTTTAATTAAAGAACACAAATATTCTTTAAGTCATGGAGAGTTTGGTAAAGCGTAATGGATCTCACTAAAAAGTCAGTGGTAATTGCTCTATGATATAGTCTCTTCTGTCCATTGGCCCCCTTGTCTTTCCCCCTTTCTTCTCCTGTTTTCTTCTCTCATTCATTCACAGATTTGTTGAGTGCTGACTAAAAACCAGGCTTTAAGTGAAATCTTGGGGATACAAGGACAATCTGACATATATCTTGCTCTCTAGAATCTGGAGGGCTTTCATGTTAAATCCATTCTCCTCATTTCCCCACTTTTGGGGATGCAGAGTTAGGGGAATACCACTGAAATACAACCCAAGGTATTTTGAGGGTCCAAAACATCACAGCGTACGCCAAGAAATTTGCCCTTACAATGTGAAGTTTTGTCCTAGGATTCCCCTACCCAGACATTTCTTTGTGCCTCTTCACTGCTTTCTTGTCTTCCCAGTTCCCTAGAACCACAACTCCAAGTTGACTTTCTTTTGATCCATGGGAGTGTGGGCTAAGGGAGAGGTGGGGAGTAGCTGGTTTATTTCAGCTTCCCAAGCAACCCAAAGGCAGGGAGAAGATGTACAAATAAACTATTGCTATAGTGAATTAAACCCACACTCTCCCTTCTATGATTCATCCTCATTTCAAGATCTCAAAAAGATTGGGTAAATGGAGAGGAGATGATATCATAAACATCCTAGTTCCCATTAATAACTCAGAATAGTTCATTCATCCATTTTTTTAAAACTTTAAACTACTTTTACTGCTTTAAAAAATTACACATGTCCATAGAATGTTCAACACCAAGAGTGAACTTAATGTAAACTGTGAATTTTGGGTGATAATCATGTGTCAGTGTAGGTTCATTGATTGTAGGAAATGTATTACTCTGGAGCAGGATGTTCCTAGTGGGGGAAACTAAGCATGCATGTGTATGTGGGGGGGGGCGGGGGGAGTTATGTGGTATATAGGAACCCTGAGCTTAATTTGCTGTGAACCTCAAACTGCTCTAAAAAATAAAGTTTATTTCAAAAACCATACACATTCATAGGCTCATTGGAAAAACTTGTCAAAACCATAGAAAAGCACAAAGAGGAAGCTAAAAGTCACTCAGCATCATTTTGTCTTCAATGTGAGATGAGTAGGATTGATGATTGGTGACCATCCTTTAATGTATTTCTCTGACCATACCTGTATGTGTACAAATTTCCATAGGAAATAGGGTTGGATATATATGTGGGTATATATGTATGTGTATATTCATGTTTGATTCAATGTGTTTTCATGTCAATACTCACGTACATAATTTTTAATAGCTGCATGGTATTACAGATTTTAATATGCCATAATTTACTCAGCCAGTCACTGATTTGATAATCATTTAGGATTTTTTTTTCTCATATAAATAATGCTGCAGTGAACACTGCTGGACATACATCTTTTACCTCTTACAGTATTCTTTGAATCTGTGTATTTTTCTAGCGTACCACATCTTGGGGGAGATTATGAGTTAGGCATACTTAATATACACTGTATGAATTCATATATACAACGTGTACCTCTAGGCAGGGAACCTTGAATAATTCTAGGCCTAACCTTTCTATTAGAGAAATAGGGGAGCAGGTATGACTGTGAGATCACATACGTAATGCCTGTAGCTCAGACCATTAGGCTCGGGTAAATAATAGCTGCTAATAGGATCTTTGTTGTTCCTTTTGTTTTGGTCCATGTATCTTTGCTGAGAAAGATGTATGATGCAGGGCAGCCTGAACCACAGAAGATGCAAAGAGAATCACATTTCTATTCCTTAAAAGTGTCTGGCTCTGGCTGTAAATAGTTGTGAGTTTTAGAAACAAAGGGTCAACTCAAGAATGCAGTTCACTCCACCATCCTCTTTAGACACACAGCGAAATGGCTGTAACACAGAAACATGTAAACTACGGAGCCGGTGGCTGCCATAATAATGGTCAGACAGGTCTTCTTGTTTGTTGGACTTCCACAAATATTACTCCCTGTCAGAGTCTGAGGGCCATGACTCTGTCTTAGAAGAACAGCACCAGATTAGTCGCAGAATCTTTAATAAAAATCTCTGGTACTGTCTGCTCTATCTTCTTCAGTTATGACACAGTTGTAAAAAAATACAAAACAAAACCAAACCCCAAACAAACAAAAAACAAAAACAAACCCTAAAAAAAACACCTGACACCCAACTGCATCTGCCTGAATCTGCCATACATTCTGTGAGACCATGTGGGGCTCCTGTTTATGCTATGATTTTGAACACTGACTTCAGGAAAAAAAAAACATTCTTGCTCTTAGTCCAGGCTCTGATCTGTGGCTCTGTTCTCTGCCCTGAAGTGAGATGGAAGCAATGAGGTTAGTTTTGGGCTGTAAGAAACAAGTAACATGCGCCAGTGTTTGGTGACCTGAGATCAGTAAATCAGGAACAAAAAGATGAAGAGAGAGAAATTGAGAGTGCCTCTGTGTCTCCCATTGTGTCTCTCATTGTGTCTGTGATCGAATTCATTTAAAAATTATAAGTAATCAAGTTTTATTAACACTAGAGAAAACAGAGTAGATAGCATTAAATTTGATACTAGGATTAGAAATAAGAGCAACAAAGTTTTGCCCTCCTGGGGCACCTGGGTGGCTCAGTCGTTAAGCGTCTGCCTTCGGCTCAGGTCATAATCCCAGGGTCCTGGGATCGAGCCCCACATCGGGCTCCCTGCTCAGTGGGGAGCCTGCTTCTCCCTCCCCCACTCCCCCTGCTTGTGTTCCCTCTGTGTCTCTCTCTGTCAAATAAATAAATAAAATCTTAAAAAAAAATGTCAGAGTTTTGCCCTCCTGTCTCCCTGGCCCCTATTCAATAACTAGTCTCACCAGTCATGGCTTCTGCCACACGAAGTCTGTATTATCTCCATCATGAACAGAGTGACACTTTCTGAATTGGAATATTGTTCATCTTAAAGAAATTTAATTAGAAGTAATAATTATGACTACTATTTATTGAGCACCTACTGAGTACCTGACACTGAACCAGGTCCTTCGTGCACAGGAAGCAATCAATATTTATTAAAAGCTTACTACATGCCAGGCATTACTCTAATTGCTGAAGATATGGCAGTAAGCAAGATGCCCGGAGTCCCTGCTTAAAACTTCCATTCCAGTAAGAGGAGGAAACCGACAAGTTCATAAACAGTCAATGCTATGCAGAGAATTAAAATATGGTAATAGAGAGTGATTGGGTTATCAAGCAAAACCCCTCTGATGGGGGCATATTGAACATGACAATTTAGTAAAAGGAAGATCCATCTCATTGGGGGTAAGGGGGCAGAATTTAATCCTTAGGATAACCTGATCAACCCTATTTCAAAGAGGAGGAAAATGAAGCTCAGAGAAGCTAGGTCACTTCTCCATAGTAAGGTTGGGATTCAAATACTGTTCGCACGTCCACTAAGCCCCACCATCTTGGGAATAATGATGGCATGGTCTGTTCACAAATGTCTCTCAAGACAAGAGACAAGAGATCTCAATGAGTGTGGCTGCCACATGGTGGGAGGGAACTAGAGAAGGCAGGTGCTTTGGGACATGGGACCTCAGAGTTTATTACTGCAGGTCTAACCAGCCTGAGGGAAATACATTTGCAAAGAGAAAGTGAGCTGACCTTCTGGTGAGCACGCGCAGGGCTTGTCCATTTGGAGAACAAGGGATGGCTGGAGTCCACGCAGGGCTAAGCCAGCACCCAAGTGGCCAGTGTTTGAACGTAGTGCTCTGTGGGTTTGGCATCTTCCATTTGCGTCACCAGACATAACTACTTTGGGCTCCTGACCCTCACATTTAACATTAATCTCTTTAAGAGGAATGATCCTTAAGGAGATTCGCTGCCTTTTGAGAGTTTCATGACCTGTTTTCTTTAGCTCATTAGCTTACTATCCCAAAGAGGAAAATATGAAAGAAAAAAAGTCTCATTTGGCTCAAAATCTCACATATTCTCGCCATCTCTATCTTTCTTGGGGGGCTATCTATTTTCTACAAGCCTGTGACCAGGGATTTAATGATAAACTTAGACAACTCCTTAGAGCAGAGACCTGTTTCATTAGTTTCTGTATAATCCATATGTTGGTATAAAGGTGTTCAAGTTTGAGAATCTCTGGTTTAGGACAGTGGCTCTCAACCTTGGAAACGTATTAGAGTCACCCACCGAGATTTAAAAAATCTTGTTGCACAGGCCACATTCCAGTCCCATCAAATCAGATTCTCTGGGTAGTGAAACTCACGCATCTGTAATTTTTAAAGCTCCTTGTGTGATTCTAATGTGCAGTCAAGATGGAGTTGCACTGGTCTGGAGCCTTTCTCTGGCATAACTTGACATAGGGCAAAATTCAAGATAGGGAAGTCAGCCCTGAAGTTCATCTATGGAAATACATAATTTCAAGTTCTCAGGAGCCATCCTTAAGCATTAGTCATTTTCTGTCCTTTGATCAGAAAGGGAAATTTATCAAAGCAGTAGAACGTATGCCTGCAGTTGTCTTTACAGACACAAGAATTCCTTGGGGAACTTGCTAAAAGGCAGACTGTAGGGCCCTCCCTGCTAGGTAGTCATTGATTCAGCAGGGCCAGGGAGAGGCCTGGGAAACTGTATTTTTAACATGTACTTAGGTGATTCTGATGTAATTTGCTCTTGGTCCCACTTTTGGAAATAATACATTAGAACTTTTCAACTAGGAATCATTTTTTTTTTTCACTTTCAGGGCACTTTTGGCAATGTTTGGAGACATTTTACATCATCACAACTGATGTGAGTGCCTGCGTGCCTGCGTGCATGCGTGTGTGTGTGTGTGTGTGTGTGTGTGTGTATGCATGCTGTAGTGATCTAGTGAGTAGAAGCCATGGATGCTGCTCAGCATCTTACAAAGCAGAGGGCAGGACCTGCTACAAAGAATTATTTGGTCCAAAATGTCAATAGTACTGAGGTTGAGAAACCTTGCCTTACATTAACATCTCTTCTAATTCAAATTCCTTCTCTGCTGGCCTCAAAGAAAAGACATCACCCTCTTTAGAATGTCCATAGCTTTTTCCACATTAACACTCATCATCATGTATGTGCTTCATCTCCCTGATAGCAGGAGACTTATTTTAGGCCGGGATCCTTGCTTCATTCATTTTTGAGTCTGGAATCATCCCTCCTTGTGCCATGAATGTTCATCCATTTCAAACAAAATTCATTTAAAATACTCTTTAGGACTAACCACAAAATGGCTTTGTGACATAATCATAACCAGTGTCTACAAGGGAGAAGGAAAACCCAGGGACCTAATTTTCCGTCTAGAAGTTTAATACAAACCCTCCAGGCTTTATCTAAGAAAATGACTCTCTGTATTTATATTTATATATATAAATATAAATATATATAAAATTTATACATATATATAAAATACATATATATAAAGTATATGTAAATATATATATATTTCAACATTCATTAAGTATTGCAGTTACTTATGGACTGGCCTGGAGTGTCTATGGGCGAGTCAGCCATGGACCACCCAAGGAGCTCCATCATTACAGAGGAACCTCATTGGCTGGGTCTACTGTAGAAACTGGTTACCAGTTGGCACCTTTGCACACACTCACTTAGTCCCTAAGCCAACCCTGAATTTCAGGAAATCAAAATTCAACAAATAGTTCTACACAGATCTCTGAGGGAACTGAGCAAGGAAACAGTGCCCTCAATGCCTCTAAGAATAGCAGGTAATTACCTTTGAAGAACTTTTAAGAAGATGCACTTAACGGCATAGAGTATACCAGCAAAGGACTCATGTGTTTGTTGATAGGAGCTACCTCTATGTCCTCAGTAGACTCTGGAGTGTTAGAAACCCAATCAATTTTTGGGTACTATGGAGTTACCATGCTACTGGGCTGACCATAGTAAAAAAACAAGAAACTGGGGCGACTGGGTGGCTCAGTTGGTTAAGCGACTGCCTTCGGCTCAGGTCATGATCCTGGAGTCCCTGGATCGAGTCCCGCATCGGGCTCCCTGCTCGGCAGGGAGTCTGCTTCTCCCTCTGACCCTCCCGACCCTCCCCCCTCTCATGTGCTCTCTCTCTCAGTCTCTCTCTCTCAAATAAATAAATAAAAATCTTAAAAAACAAAAAAAAAAACAAAAAAAACCAAGAAACTGTCCTTAGTGAGGCTGACCTGACCACATTTTTTACTAAATTGTTCATGTTCGTTTTCTCGACTTTGATTTTTGTTCTCATTTTAACACTTGGCATGAACACTGTGGTGAACTGCATTCACTACTTTTTCATTTTATGTGTTAGAACAATCTCTCAGCACCATCAGTTCTTTAAATGCTACTTTAAAGACATTCCACTTCCAGCAAGTTTGTTGAATACAGAAATGAAATACATCTCCGATTGGTTGTGAGGTTCAGCTAATTTATTTTATTTTTTTTAAGATTTTATTTATTAATTTGTCAGAGAGAGGGAACACAAGCAGGAGGAATGGCAGGCAGAGGGATAAGCAGGCTCCCTGCTGAGCAAGGAGCCGGATGCAGGACTCGATCCCAGGACCCTGGGATCATGACCTGAGCCGAAGGCAAGATGCTTAACCGACTGAACCACCCAGCCGTCCCAAGGTTCAGCTAATTTAGCAATTTCCCCTCCTTGGTTAATCACCCACAGAATACTTGGTTTCCTTTTTTTCTTCTTTGTGCTTTAATTTTCAGTCTTGGCAATATGTGCTAAAAGACTTGGAATTATGAAAAGCATGAAAATGTGTTTGCTTCAAATAGTTGGCTGGGTTCTTCATCAGCACAGGTGTGAATATTTGTTTATAATCCAAACACAGCCGAGTAAACAGTCCCATTTTGCACCCCCTTTTCTTCCCATACAATGCTTTGAATATTTTCTTTGTGATGGTCAGTGACTTTGTTTAACTTTTAAAAAGGCTGAATGGCAAGGAAGGGCCTGGAACTGGTGACTGTTTGTACAAGGCCCTGAAGTGACTGACGGCTGAACTAAGCTGGGCGTAGAGCTCTGACATTTTGTCAGCTCCCCTGAGGAGTCAGATGTGATGTCCACCACTCACCTGTCAAGCGCCGATAGAAAAACAACCCTGTCACATGTAGCCTTCGAGGCTACACACATGACCTCTAACCCGGGGACCCCTTCCGGAGTTCTCCATGGAGTATCAAAATCCTTTCAAATATTTCCAGCTGGACATCTTCTTGAGCTGTAATGGCAGTTCAGTCTCTTACCATCAGTGGTCATTGTTAAGGGAATTTTTCCCTTTTTTTTTTCCTCCCCCTGGGCAAGGACAAAGTTTGGAATCTCGTTGGTACCGAGAGAGAGGGGCTGTGCTTACTGTCCAGGAAACATTCTACAAATGGAAAGGTGTCTCTTCAGTCAGCATAGCAAGAAAATAGTTCAGTCAACTGAGTCCATTCAGAGTGCTAATTAACGAATTCCATGGAAGAGAACAAAATCATCTTAAAACTATGTCAGTTGAGCTTTCACAGGGTTCTAGAAGTCCCTGGGTCAGTTACAGCGTTTCTCAAGATAAACTAAAACGGCCTTGGACAGAGTGTCCACAAACCAACAGATCCACAACAGGCTAGTGGAAGCCAGAATATTTCCACTGCTTGTTCCAGAGATGGTTCCTTTTTTCTCTGGTTTCCCAGATTGTCAGACTAAAGGGCCCAAGCATTCACTGAGCACATGGAAGCTCAGACTCATAGTGCCTCTATAGAAATTTCCATCAAAACGAGCTAAAAATAACCAAATGGAAGGAAAGTCATGGACTGTATCTTTTGACAGGATGAACATCATTTCCCTCATTTTACAGATGAAGGAATTGGGATCCAGAGAAGAGAAGTAGCTTTGCCCCCACGTTATAGAAGGGGTAAAGGACAAACTGTCCATGAGGACTTGAATTTCCTTCATTTCTTTAAAGCCTAAGGCTTAAAAGTCACTGCTAATTCCTAAAGCTAAATTCATACACTATTATATCCTACAGATACAACCTATTTTATAACCTGTGATTGTTTAGAAACAAACTAGGAGTTCATAATAATTATATTTCTGGGGAAAATCAACTGTGAAAGATTAGTTCCCACGTTCCCCCCCACCCCTTTGGTGCCATTCATGACAACATCTAATACTAATTCAGGTGCTTGAATTAGCTGAAATCACAATTCAATCTGATACCTGGAATGTCATATTTGTCTGACTGTCTGTTCTAGGACAATTCCCCATAGAATCAGCTTTGTGGTTTGCCCACCTTCCTTAGCAAGTCAGTTAGCTCTTCCAGCCTCCCTGGTAGAGCCTAGTTTTATTTTTCAGGCATTTTTGGCACATTTCCTTTTAAGAGATTGTGTCCCATCAGCCTGAAGTGGCTTAGCTTCCTCAGCTACCAAGGCCCTGGACAGATCAGCCCACTTCTGATTTCTCAGCTGAGGCACTGCGTGAGCTAGGAAGTCAACCTAGCTCTTTAACATCAGAGCTGTGGGCCCCTACCTTCTTATTCAAATGACTGAGTCTCATGATCTGGGAAATTGGTCACGGTGGTGGTGGTGGGGTAAGGATCAGTCTCTGGAAGGAACAGTAGAAATGTTCCGGGTCAAACAAAATTTCTGTCTGTCTGTCGGTTTGTGAATATTCTTTCTGAGACCATTTAGTTTATCTTGAGAAATGTTGTTAAGGTCTTAACTGCAAAGGATACTGTGCTATTTTGCTGTTCCACATACCAGCAACATCAGCATCACTTTGAACAAAAATCCTCAGGTGATTCATGTGCTCATTAAAGCTTGAGAAGAGCCTTGGAGGCTGGAGAGATCCACATGGGTCATTCTTCAACTTGGCCTCCCTTGCTTAGGGCCAAGTAGGTAAGGTCTTTCCAACCCTGTTTTTTTCTTCTCCACTGCTGCGTGGCTCATCTCTCCCCTCTTCCTTCAGTTTCCTTGCCCTGCTTGTCCACCACTAACCCCCTTCTACTTAACTCCTTAAGATCCTCTTTGTTTGACATGAAATATTGTTATATATTCTGGTCTATTTCCTAGAAACCTCTCATGCCTTCATAGAAGTCCTTTTTTCAAGCTGAGGCCACTCACTCTTCCTTACTTTGTATAACTCAGGACAAAAAATAAGAGTCAAATTTTCCCTCAATTCTCTTGGTTGCTTCCAAGGTCACATTCATTCTGGAACTGTTTCTTTGAGGATTTTTAAATACAGCATAGAAAAGCTTGATAAACTTGTATGTATTAAAATTAAGAACTCAGGTTCAACAAAAGACAGCAAAAGTAAAAGGAAAGAGCAGAGTCTTTATTTGTATTATTTTTTAAAGATTTTATTTATTTGAGAGAGAGAGTGAGAGAGAGAAAGAGCACAAGAGGGGAGAGCGGGAGAGGGAGAAGCAGACCCCCTGCTGAGCAGGTAGCCCGATGCGGGACTCGATCCCGGGACTCCAGGATCATGACCTGAGCCGAAGGCAGTCGCTTAACCGACTGAGCCACCCAGGCGCCCGAGCAGAGTCTTTAAATGCATATATAATTCAAGATTGTATCTAGAATATATAATGAAATCCTAAATATGAATACAAAAATAATCCAATTTAAAGAAAATGGGAAAAACATCTGAAGCAATCCACGGATCAGGAAGCATGAATATCACACGCAAAAATGAGAAGATGCTGAACTATGCTGCTAATTAGGGAAACACATGCCAAGACCTTAGTAAATACCATTTCACACCCAATTAAGAAGCTGGACAACATCAAGTAGGATGATGATATTGACTATTGGAAACTTAGACTTCTGGATGGAGCATCAATGTTGACGACCACACTGGAGAGCAATTGGTGCATCTAGTTAAGCAGAAGAGCCTTGACTCTGTGACCCAACAGTGTCATTGCTGGGCGAGTCCAGAGCAACTGTTAGCCAGACGTACAAGAACTATGTACAAAGTGTTCACTGGAGCAATGTCTGAGATGATAAAAGTTGTAAACCACTTCATGTCCATCAAGAAGAAGGATACACTGTACAGGAATCCAGTAAAAAACTGGCAAAAGGTGAATGTGTGTATGCGTACATATTTACCTTTGTATATTTCAACTTGGATAAATTTCACCATGTAATGTTCAATTCATAAGAGGAAAGGGTAGCAAAATATAATATAAAGTATATCGTTTATATAAAATTTAAAAACATGGAAAACAAGGCTTTGTGTAAGGATACACGTGTATGTACTAAAAACATAAAGCAATGCTTGGTGATGATAAGCATCATATTGAGGACAGACGTCATTTTGGTGGAAGTAGGAAGGGGGACAAATCTATGAGGATTTACAGAGGGGCTGCCATAGTGTTCGTGCAGAGCTTCATTTCCTAAGCTGAGTAATAGATACAAAGGTATTTATTATATTTTCTTTATATTGTGTTGAGTCTACATATTGATTACATTAAATTAGGACAAGAGAACTTCTCCCTTTAAGACTGCATAACTCAGGCAGAGCACCCTCTTATCCCATCATTGAACTCTCACCATACCCAGCCTATAGTTTTCCTCTCCATGCTTCCTATCATCACCTGCATGATTTCAGCAGCCCTGTTCCTCAAACAGTCAATGACCCCACAGGTCCTGGTCCTTCTACGCTCCAGCAACCTTGAACGTCACTTGCCCTAAGGAACTCAACAGGCTGCCTTTTGGATCTTGTCACCCAGAACATGTCTACTCAACATCCCCCTGACTCTCTTCTTCTCCTGTTTCTTCCATGTTCTTCCCACCTAATCTGCACTTTGACCTCCTGGTGAGCTCGATTTCCTTGACCCAGTTTATTCTTCCAATTCTCTCCTGAGTTATTTTCTGCTTTCTTAACCACCCTGGACCCATAGCCAATACCTTAGCACTTTGATCACACTCATCTTGCCTAACTCTGATCGTCCATTCTCTTGAATCCTGACCTAGGATGCAGAATAATGCTCACAGAAACCACATAACAGCCCTGACCAGCATCACTGCAAATCCATTTTCTCCAGAGCATTCTTCACTCACTCCTAGTTGAAATCATTCCCAGCCTTCAATATCAATGGGCAATGGCTCCACTTGGTCTAGAATGGTGAGGTAACTGTGTCATGCAGAGCTAAGTTTTCGGGGGGGGGGGAGGGGAGTACTTCAGTAGGAGCTCCAGAAGAGAACTCTTCTCAGCCCGGCTCTGGGTTGCCATCCTCACTTCAATCAAAGAAGATCCATTTTAATCATTTTAAATATTGGTCTTCCAAATAAAATTACAACATGGACACCCGGGTGGCTCAGTCGGTTAAGCACCTGCCTTTGGCTCAGGTCATGATCTCGGAGTCCTGGGATCAAGTCCCGTATTAGGCTCCCTGTTCAGCGGGGAGTCTGCTTTTCCCTCTGCCTGCTAATCTCCCTGCTTGTGCTCTCTCTGTCTGTCTCTCTCTCACACAAATAAATAAATAAAATCTTAAACAAACAAACAAAAACCCAAATAAGATTACAACCAATCAACCAATCAGTAAGGGTGTGGGGGGACGAGTTCCTGCTTTTATTTTATTTTATTTTTTATTTATTTATTTATTTTTAAAGATTTTATTTATTTATTTGACAGAGAGAGACAGCGAGAGAGGGGACACAAGCAGGGGGAGTGGGAGAGGGAGAAGCAGGCTCCCCACTGAGCAGGGAGCCTGATGCGGGGCTCGATCCCAAGACCCTGGGATCATGACCTGAGCCGAAGGCAGACGCTTAACGACTGAGCCACCCAGGCGCCCGAGTTCCTGCTTTTAAAACCCTTTGGTGACTTTCCACTGTATTTGATATAGAACACAACCCCTCAGCACGGAGTCTGTGGGACTTGGCCCTGTCTCCTCCCTGAACTCATCTTGTGCTACTCACCTCTGGTGGGAACGCTGTCCTCCATTACCCTTTGGCTCCCACCTCTAGGCTTGTGTGCTGTTCCACACACCTGTTCCCTTATTCTATGTCTGACTCCTCATTTTCAAGCATCTCCTTAAATGTCACCTCCCCTGGTCTTCCTCATTATTCTCCATCACACTATTTTACTCATCTCCACCATAGTACTTCTGGCCATCCCTTTGTCAAATGTTCTGTTTGCTTCCTCATTTAGTATCTGTTTCTCCCACCCCTAGATTGTAATTCTCTTGCATGGAGGCATCGTGTTTGTTTTGTTTAACATTCAGTGACAGAGCGAAAGCGTGGCTTCAGCCCCTCCTGAGATCCTCGAGGTAGGACCTTTACCCCAATCTACCCCAAATCAATAAATCACTAAAGAGGAAATCACACCCCTGCTGTACACACGTGTCTCCATGGAAAGGACCACAGCCTTCCCCTTTCCAGCCAGATGCTGCCCTTGGACCTTTGCCACAGAGAAATCTGGGAGCTACCCTGGGATCCGTGTATCCCTAGTGGACCCTATTCACATGAATAGGAGGCACTCAGGAAATACTTTTTTTGAAGGAATCAATAAATCTTTGAAAGTTTGAGAAGTAGCAGCCTAGGGAATAAAGTTCAGCTCCCCTAGATCAATATTAGCAAGAACAGTAGTTGGAGGTCAGTCTTCCCTCCCCTCCTCACCATCCACTACCTCCCCTCATAGTCTATTCCAGGACAAAGGACCACAAGACAGGACAAAGAAACAACCCTGTCTCCCGATACGTGTGCTACACGGAGTCTTCCGATATGATGCGTCTGGACGCTTGCAGACGTATGTGGTGAAAGAGTTGACTGATTTCAGAATAAGTTGGTTAATTACTTCAGTGTTTCAAGACACAACTCCAGGATCCTCAGCCCATCTCGAGATGAGTGGCAAGCCTTGCAGAAGGTTGGAATGGCTGTGGTTAAGGAGGTATCACACAATTTTACTACTGCACTACAGGCCAGAGAACAGTAGTTATTACTTCAAACATAGGAGACAGATTAGGTATGATCAGTCGTTAAGAAAGCCAAACCCCAAACAGAAAAATCTCAATTATACCCTGTGTGTACCTGGGTTGTCATGGCCACACCTTCCCTTGGCAAGTGCGTCCAAGTACATTTTCTCCCTAGGCTGCCTTTCCTCTTGCCTGTTGTGATTGTCCTCGAGGCTTATAATGAAACATGGTGAGATAGCAAACATGTGGCTTGTGTGGGAGTATTTGTTTTATTGTGCAAACAAAATTGAGTCTTTTAGAAGAAATACACAAGCAGGAGTTGGCTTCAGGCAAAAAACAGGGTGAAGCAATGGTGGAGGTGGGTGGGTGCAGGGTGCTCAGTCATGTGAGCTGGGCATCTGGCTTAGCACTGGGATTGAAACTGAAATGAAAGGCGGGGGGGTGGAGGTTATTTTAGCAGGGTGGGTGAGTATGATGATTTCGTAGCTACTTTTCGGAGGGAATAAATATCATGAACCAGGTACTACGTTCTTTACTTCGGATTGCTTATTTAAGCCTTTCAGAAAGACTATGAAATGGGTACTCATTATCTCCATTTTACATGTGAAGATAGTGAGCTTCACAGAGGTTAAGTCATTTGTACAAGGTGATACAGTTAGTGCCAAAGCCCAAATTTTAATCTAGAATTGTCCACTCCAAAGTTTGGGCTCATAACCACTGTTCAACACTCTGCTTCCAGTTGGGAGAACAGTCTGGATCCCAAGAGAGAGGTTCAGCTTACAACTACAATTACAGAGGGAAATTTCTTAGGAGATAACAAGTGAACAAGAGTCAGCCTCTGGCAGTTTCATTAAGGTATATATGCGAAAAATTATGTTTTGTTGTTCCTTGGTTTGGGGGATAGAATAAAAGAAAAAAATGTGAATCTGTGGCTAAGGTGAAAGAAAGAAGGGTAAAAAATATAGGAAAACAAAAAAAGTTAATAACCACTAGAATTTACTGATCAGTTTCCAAATGCTTAGAATTTCCAGTGCTGTGTTTTAAGTTGACTTGCTTCTTACATGGGCGATGCCGTGGGATGCTTAAGGGATTTATTTATTTAATGGTAGTTAATAATATTTCTGAGCAGGGAGAAGGAGTTCAGCTGGTTCTCCATAAAAGAGAAGTCAATAAACATCAGCGAAATAGGTAATTCCTCACTATAGATAGAACAGAAACCTGGTCTGATGCATCATAACCAATGCCTCCAGAGCTTTGCTACACAAAGCATGATCCATGAATCTTCAGCATCACCTGGGAGCATCACCCTAGATTCACTGGAACAGACCTTGCAGTTTAACAGGATCCTCAAGTTATCCCTATATGCAATAAAGCTTGACAGGTACTGCTTTAGAATTTGTGTTATGCCATCTTGGCAACTTGGTGAACTCCTATTCATCCTTAAAAGCCCAGCTCAGACATCATCTCTCTTTTTAAAATTCCATAGTTAACATACAGCATTATATTACTTTCAGTTATATAATGTAGTGATTCAACACTTCCGTACATCACCTGGTGCTCATCACGACAAGTGCTCTCCTTAATCCTCATCATTCACTTCACTCATCCCCCACTCACCTCCCCTCTGGTAACCACCAGTTCATTCTCTATAGTTAAGAGTCTGTTTCTTGGTCTTCCTCTCTCTCTTTCTCCCCTGTGATCATTTGTTTTGTTTCTTAAATTCCACATATGAGTGAAATCATATGGTATTTGTCTTTCTCTGACTGACTTATTTCACTTAGCATTATACCCTCTAGATCCATCTATGTTGTTGCAGGGGGCAAGACTTCATTCTTTTTGATGGCTGAGTAATATTCCATTATATATATGTATATATATATATTCCAATATTTATATATCCCAATATCTATATATCTATATCTATATACCATCTCTTCTTTATCCATTCATCTATCATTGGACACTTGGGCTGCTTTCATAGGTTGGCTACTATAAATAATGCTGCAATAAACATAGGGGACATCACTTCTTTTTTATAACCTCCTCTAGCAATGTCTGACAGAGTGAATCACCCCCTATTTCTCTGGACCTCCTACTTATCTCTATTCTGTGCTTATCACACTGTGGTTGTTTACCTGTCCTTGAGAAGAGGGGCATCTTTGTATTCTAGAGTCGGTCAACTATGTCCCTTCCACATGGTAGGTTCTAAAAAGCTATTCTAACTATTTCATTTAGTTATTGTTATTCAAAATAAGTCCCTCTTGGAAGAATGAAGCAGGGGAAATCGGAGGGGTAGACGAACCATGAGAGATGATGGACTCTGAAAAACAAACTGAGGGTTCTGGAGGGGAGGGGGGTGGGAGGATGGGTTAGCCTGGTGGTGGGTATTGGGAGGGCATATTCTGCATGGAGCACAGGGTGTTATGCACAAACAATGAATCATGGAACACTACATCTAAAACTAATGATGTATTGTATGGGGATTAACATAAGAATAAAAAAAAGAAAAAAAAATAAGTCCCTCTTGGACAATCATTTTTAAATTTTCCTGTGCACAGAAATCACCTGGTAAGCTTGCTAAACTGGAGGGCTGTGGTCCCCACACCCATAGATTCTGATTCTGCATGTTTTGTTGGGTCTCAGGAATTTGTATTTTTAAAAATTAATTAATTAATTAATTAATTAATTAATTTATGTATTTAAGAGATTTCATTTTTAAATAATCTCTACATCCAACATGGGGCTCAAACTTATAAACCTGAGATCAAGAGTTGCATGCTCCACCAACTGAGCCAGCTAGGCACCACAGGAATTTGCATTTTTAACTCACAGCCCTAAATATTTCTGCTGAATATAGTCAATGTAAAACTCTTGCTTAGAAATATTTGTAAATTGGAGGCTGGGATTTTGAACTTCTGGTCGAGTGGGCTGCTCTTGTCTTGCTTATTATACTTGTCTCTGTGTCCTCCAGATACCAAAAGTGATCAAATCTGTCAGTGAGGGAGTTGTCCAAGTATGTTTGGACTATGTTTCAGTAAGGACAATTGTTCTCTTTTTAGAGAAATGAACATGCGCTCAATTTTAGGCCCCAACAGTAACAGTATTGAGTTACTCAATACTGATGGGCAACTCCACTGTTGTAGAAGTCTCCCTCCTTCCATTGACCCAGTGGCTTATGGGACCCATTCCAATATTCTGGCAACACATGAATATTTTCCATACATACAGCTCTGTGCAAGTACCGCTAAGTGCCAGGCAATGTGTGGTATTTCATTTAACTCATACAACAATGCTAGGAGGCAACGGACACTATCTCCCTTCTAATGACAAGGAAACTGAGCCTCGGAGACATTTCATAACTTACTTGGGGTAACACAGTTAGAAAGGGGTCGACCCCGGTTTCTCTGATTCTAAAGCTGTTGCTTCCTTCTTGCTTGTCTCTGTTTCCTCAGCTACACTCTCTGCACAAATCCCCCAGTGGTGGGCACAGCTGGGGATGGTTAGAACCTTCCACAACATCCATTCATGGCACTTCTATTCTAAGCAGCATCCATAACCACTTTTCTCCAGCTGTAGTGTGTCTATACTAACACAATTCTCTTCCTAAGGGAATTTTTAACTGGTTTGACTTTTCCCTTAGCTGGTGCTCTGAGTCCCCACATAGCTTCATGGCTGGAGGAAAAGACACATGGACACATATTTCTGAGTTGTTACAACAACTGACTCAAATCACAGGAGTGGAGGAAAATCAGTTTTTGCAGCTGACTGGGGGAGACAATCAAGAAATGGGATTGGGGGGCGCCTGGGTGGCTCAGTCGATTAAGCGGCTGCCTTCAGCTCGGGTCATGATCCTGGGGTCCTGGGATCAAGCCCCACGTCTGGCTCCCTGCTCAGCGGAGAGCCTGCTTCTCCCTCTCCCTCTGCCTGCTGCTCTGCCTACTTGTGCGCTCTCTCTCTCTCTGTCAAATAAATAAATAAATAAAATCTTCAAAAAAAAAAAAGAAATGGGATTGGTAGGGCTACAGCTACTTTATTTAGCGATCTAAATTTCTCAGGAAACAAAGCAAAGTTGTTTTTACTTGGGAGGGGTGTTTGTTATTTTGGGGTGCAGGAGGAAACAACAGGTTACATATATTATGGTATATTCATAAAATGAAACACTATGTTGCTGAATCTTTTTCAATGTCTACTATACGTAAGTCACAAAGATGAACCGGCAGGCCTAATTCTAGTTTTCATAGAATTTACTGTATGTTAGATGAAGCAGAACAATGTAGATCTATATATTCTATCAACAAAAGTCATCCAAGATACGTTGCAAAAATGCAAAACCTGATTGGCAGAGGAGTATATAAAAAGAGAAAAATGTTTAGGAAAAAAGTCTGTATGTTTGTATATAGATAAATTTGCCAGATGGTTATACAAAATGTTATTAATGGCAGTTATCTTCAAGGACTAGGAATGAGTTTGGGTTGGGGATGGAGGAATGGATGAGAATAATGGACTTTATACATTTTTGTGGGAGGGATTGACAATTGTCCTCCTTCATATCCCTTCTTCAGTCAAAAAACAAGACAGAACATTCCCTAGACTCGTGGCTCAGTGTAGCCATGTGACTAAGTTCTGGGCAAGCTGGAAGTTAAAAGTGTTGTGTAGGACAGGTAGCAAGGCTCCTAAAAAGGGAAGGGACTAGCCCTTCTGCCCATGTTCCTTTCTGCTGCCTGG
This sequence comes from Neomonachus schauinslandi, assembly GCF_002201575.2. Lineage (NCBI taxonomy): Eukaryota > Metazoa > Chordata > Mammalia > Carnivora > Phocidae > Neomonachus > Neomonachus schauinslandi. The sequence goes on along the minus strand of NC_058403.1, from coordinate 180,908,996 downwards.
GATGTGGATTCATGGTGGCTCCAGCAGCCATCTTGGACCAAGAGTATATCTTGAGTGTGGGAGCCACGAACAGGAGAATATAGGAGGTAAGAGCGTAAGTCTTCTCCATACCAAGATATTGCTGCTTTGCTGTCTACTGTGGGAGCCATGAGCCACATGTGGATATATTAATTTAATTAAAATTACATAAAATAAAAATTTCAGTTCCTCAGCCCCACTAGCTACATCTCAAGTGTTCAATAGCTCCTTGTGGGGGCTAGCGGCTACTGAATTGGATAACACAGATAACAGAACATTTCCATCATCACAGAAAGTTTGGTTGGATAGTGTTGCTTTACGGCTTCCTTCTCTTCTCTGCAAGAGAGAATAAATCCCCATGTATTTATGTCTTTGTTACTTGTAGCTGGATTAAATGCACCCTATACAAATTCTTTTTTTTTTTTTTAAAGATTTTATTTTATTTATTTGACAGAGAGAGAGAGAGACAGCTAGAGAGGGAACACAAGCAGGCGGAGTGGGAGAGGGAGAAGCAGGCTCCTGGCCGAGCAGGGAGCCCGATGCGGGGCTCGATCCCAGGACCCTGGGATCATGACCTGAGCCGAAGGCAGACACTTAACGACTGAGCCACCCAGGCGCCCCTACAAATTCTTTTTTATAAGAACACCTATCAGTGTTATGTTGTAAAACTAATACAGTTTTAAATACATGATTGGACATCAAACATGGATTCAAACAAGTAAAGATATACTATACATAATCTGGTAATAAAATAATAGAGGAATATTGCGTCAAAAGCAGATTTTTGAAAAGCTTAAGGTATATAAGAGATCTGGAAAATTATAAACCTTTAGATTTGTCTCCTTGTTCAAAAGCAAAAGGCTGGGCACCCAGAGTTTATATAACCTCCACTTTGAATTGACGTAGACCACACACCAGGTAGGCATGTACATTTCTATAGAGTTGTTGTCAATACATTCATCTATGGGGCATATTAAGAATGTTCTAAGAGATACAGTTAACATTCACGGGAGACACTTTTATAAGGATAAGATATGGTCTAGTGGTCTTCAGCTATTCATCAAACTCTCTGCTGTTTGCATTTTGAAAATATACAATGACATTACATTTTAAATACACTGAGTTATACTGTGCTCTCTTTGAACCTGCAGCAAAATTATGATACCATTGTGTATTTTTAAAGATTAAATATTTCTCATATTTTTGTACTACAGCAAGCAAACCAAAGGCTTTTAGCATTCCAGGTCATGTAGACGATTTCAACAAGGTTGTTTATTCTTCATTCAACGTGTGCGGGATTCAGGGAAATCATTTCCATTCTTCTAAGAAGGTACCACCCAGGTAATCTCTGGCAAATGAATGTCAATGCATATTCTCATCTGTCTGGAAAATGCAGCATATAAAACCCATTTTTCGGGGCTGAGGTAGCCAAGGGCAGGTAGACCAAGATTCTGTGGTCGATGCTTGTAACAAAACAGAGAAACCTTCAACTTACTTTTAACAGAGCACCAAATGTAGGAAATCCCTAAATTCCCCATCTGGTACTCTGCCAGCAGGAACCAAGGGCATGTGTCTTTTCCCCTCCCCCGTGTGTGTGTGTGTATGTGTGCATGCATTTTAATTTTCAGGTCATGATACGACATATATGTTATTTCTGCACATTTTTATTTTTAATTCTGCTGAAAGTCTTAGAAGCTCATTGAGATGAGAGTCGCAAGCTGGGCAAGTGTGTTCTCAGTCGGCAATTGGTACATTACGAAATCCCCTTTTCATTACACTGGGATAGAAAGCGGTTTTATTTGTGGGCTCTGTAAGATCACCACTTCCTTTTCACCTTTGCCAGAGAAACGAAGGGATGAGAGCAAAGACTAAAGGTGGTTGAAGGGCACAAGCTGGACAAAAGATGGTTGGGAGGGCGCCTGGGTGGCTCAGTTGGTTAAGCGACTGCCTTCGGCTCAGGTCATGATCCTGGAGTCCCAGGATCGAGTCCCACGTCGGGCTCCCTGTTCAGCAGGGAGTCTGCTACTCCCTCTGACCCTCCGCCCTCTCAGGCTCTCTCTCTCTATCTCATTCTCTCTCTCAAATAAATAAATAAAATCTTAAAAAAAAAAAAAAAGATAGTTGGGAGCTCTGGGTCCCCCTCCTAATATTGACTTAACATTTCAGAGTGTTGGCAATCTCCTTCCATCTTCATCAGCAATGGTGATTTTATTGGCGCAAACTTGAGGATCTTGAACTATGGGCTACTGTCCATTCAACGTAATATCAAGTCTGACATCCAGAAAATACTAAGAGCAATTTAAATTTTTACTGAAGTCTCTTGAAATATGGTGCAAAGGGGATTACCTTCCCAGCCCTTGTAACCTTGGGAAGTCCTCTTTCCCCTTCTTTGTGCCTTGTCTCTGGAGTGCAACCACCTCTTGCCGTACTTCCCCACAGCCCCCCACTCTTTCCAAACTCCCCTCATGTAAAGATTTCTAGATTTTCACACTATCTTTCAGTTCTCCTTTTGCTATTATGAGCACTAACACACCTGAAGGCCCTGGAGGGTGAGCAGACACACCCAGAAACTCCCTGGGAAGCAATGGGAAGGGGAAAACATGAGCAACTTTCATCCTCAATTTTTACTTCTGTGGACCTCTGCTACAAAACCTCTAACTCATCCCTCCCTCTTGAGACCTACATGCCCTTTTAATCTTACCCGATCTAAACTTTGCCAGCTTCTTTCTAACTACTCACCCCACCCTGCTGCTGGGCACTTGTCCCTTCCTCTCTTCTACCTGCCTCTGCTATGTGACCCTGAGCTAGTCCCCCCATCCCCAACCCTTGGTTCCCTTAGCCGGAGATAAGGCATGTTCCAGAAGGTCTCTGAGCATGCTCCTATTCTGCAGTTTTAAGATTCAGGTCATGCCTGCTCAAGAAAAATACATGTAACTTGGTTAAAAGTGAGCACCTGGGCATCGTTACTCTTTCTACTTTGAGGTATTTTTAATGGCACAGGTAACGCATGAGTATTTATTCCTACGCAGAATGAAAGCGCTATAGATAAGACTCAGATTGTGCCTTCTACCCAGCCCAACCCATACAGCCTCCTTGTTTTCAAGATCAAAGAAACACAAAACCCTCCAGACTTGATCTACTTTACTTTAGGAGTTTGACTTGTGCTTTTCCTGACTGTTTTCTGTTCTTATTTTTTTTTTAAGATTGATTTATTTATTTTAGAGAGAGGGAGAGAGAGTGTGAGTGGGGGGAGGGACAGAGGGAGAGAATTTTCGTCTTCAAGCAGACTCCCTGCCAAGTGTGGAGCCTGACAGGGCGCTTGATCCTATGACCCATGAGATCACGACCTGAGCTGAAACCAAGGGTCAGATGCCCAACCCACTGAGCCACCCAGGCGCCCCAGTTTTCTGTTTTTATACACATATGCATATCCAAAGAAACTGTTAATATTGTTTTGTGAGGTTTCCAAAAATATATACATGCAATTTCTGCACATTTTATTTTCCAGTTCCACTGACTGACTGAGGGACTCGTCCAAATAAGGGCTGGAAGCTGGGCAAGTGTGCTTGTGATAGGCCATTGATGGTGTTATAAATATAAAAATAGAAATAGAAATGGTATATACTGGGCTCGTCATTTTGCACTTGCTTTTTCCTCCCCTTACTATCAGTTGTTACAGAAGAGTGTAAGTCCCTCTTTTTAATAGCTGGCTACTATTCCATGTGGGAATCATAATCATAGCAATGATTTATGGTCTGTTGATTTTTTGCCAGGAAGTGTTCTTACTGAATCCTCAGGGCACTCCATGACATAAGCAGCCAATATTGGTCCCATGTGACAAAGGAGAAATCTCAGAACCAATATAAGAACACCACGCTTTATTTCATGTCCAGCTGACCACTGAAGGTGCTTCCAGCTGCTTGCCCTGACAAACATGTCACCAAACCCCCTTGTGCAGGTGTTGGTAAGAGAACGGTATGAATATGAGTGTAGGCATGGGCAGGAAAAGGGGAAGAGCTGAGGGTGATGTATGTGCATTTTTAGGTTTAAGAGATACTTCCAAACTGCCCTGGTGACCTTATCAAGTGAGACTGTGAACACTAAGAAAGAAGGGGATGTGCTATGGAGTGGGGGGGGGGGCTGGCAAGGTGGCCAGACAGGGGACAGTAAAGGGACACCCCAAACTCCAACTGTTCATCCATTTTTCAACTGCATTCAAGACCAATCCTGGGTAAAAGCAGGAGTTTTCCACTATTTCTCCTAAGTCCCCTAAACTCTAAGGCATCTTCTCACTTCTGCTTTGCCTCCCCAGCCCATGGGACCCTCCACCCACTCAGCAGTGCATCTGGGGACCAGCTGTGCCAGCTTAGTTAGGCTTAGGAAAGACATCAAGCCCTTCAGTATTTACTTTATCCCAAGAACATTCAGGAAGGTAGACAGCCCTCCATCCCTATGCACCATTTACACAGATGTCAGCCTGTGGATGTGGGTTCATTTTTCATTCGGTAATCTGCAGGTATGAATTAAACCATAACCTGCCTTGCTGACACCATGGCATCAATATTTTCTCAGACTGGAACATGGTCTCCCTGTTCTTATCCACCACTTAAAAATAAACTTAACATACGGCGTTTGTCTTATGGCAAAGGAATGCAATGTGTTTTTCTTGACATATGACTCAATTCAAACACTAGGCAAAACTTTGATATTTCAGAGAAGTTTGCTGCTGGAGGGAATACGCTTGCTACCTTCCCCGTTAAATGGGCTAATTTCTCAAGGCAAATTTCCAGAATGAAATCCGGAACTGAGATGTTCCAAGTTTCTCAGATTATTGAGTTCTTTAAATCACAATATGTGTTGTACAGACCCTAGGGTACTGCTGGATACTCAATGAGACGTCTTAAAATAGTCAAGCTAATATACAAAATGGGTACAAGTTGGGAACATCCATGATGATATTTATAGTTTTTCCAAAGACCCCCACAGTGCTTGACCAATCATTTAAACATACCCCAATGTCACCACACAAATGGAGGAAAAGCAAAGAGGGCCATAGACACATAGCAAAAGCTTGCAAGTGGCGGGTGCCTGGCTGACCTAGTCAGTAAAGCAGGCCACTCTTTTTTTTTTTTTAGAGAGAGAGCACAAGATGAGCAGGGGGAAGGGCAGAGGGAAAGGGAGAGAACCCTAAGCAGCCTCCACACTCAGTGTGGAGCCCAATGCCAGGCTTTATCTCATGACCCTGAGATCATGACCTGAGCCAAAATCAAGAGTGGAACGCTTAACCAACTGAGCCACTCAGGTGCCCCAAAGCATGTGACTCTTGATCTCGGGGTTGTGAGTTCAAGCCCCACAGTGGAGGGTAGAGTTTATGTTTAAAAAAAAAAAAAAAAGCTTGGGGCATCTGGGTGGCTCAGTAGGTTAAGCGTCTGCCTTTGGCTCAGGTCATGATCCCAGGGTCCTGGGATTGAGCCCTGCATTGGGCTCCCTGCTCAGCAGGGAGTCTGCTTCTCCCTCTTCCCCTACCCCCCATGCTCTCTCTCTCTTTCTCTCTCTCAAATAAATAAATAAAATCTTAAAAAAAAAAAAAAGCTTGTAAGTAGCAAAAACATTCAAATACTCAAATACAAGCAGAACAACAATAATAAAATTACTACCACTCACTGGGTATTTATGATACTCAAGGCACAATGCTTAGTGCTCTGCCCACATGGTCATATTCAATAAGCTGGTAATGTTATCACATCTCCATTTTACATATGAGGAAATTGAGCTTTAGAAGGTCAAGTACTCTGTGCAAACATATACAGCTATTAAAAAGGATAGAACTAGGATCCAAATCCACTTCTGTCTGATTCCAGAGCCTGGCCCTGCTTTGCTAATCCACAGGAAAGACTTATTATTAGATGTCACCAGAGACAGGAGGTTTTAAATCCCAGACCTCAGAATGTCACAACTCTGTGAATTTTACCTCTATGCAACTTCTAGACTTTCTAACCTGCCTGAGTTCAGGTCTGCCTATTCTTACCTGGTACACCGAAAAAGTCTCCTAGCTGCTCGCTCTATATCCTAATTTATTCTCCAAGGCTACTGGGGAAAACAAGTATCATGCACCCACTTGCTCATAAATCTTCAGTGGTTCTTATATGTAGCTCCCACAATGGCTTGGAAAGTGCTTTATAGAAAATGAGCACCCACTGGACACTGGGTGAATGCTCGGCATTTTCCAAAGTATTTCCTTCCTTTTCCTGACACAGTTTCTGAAATGAAGTATCCAAGGGCACACCTATAGATCCAGCAATGTTAAATACTAGAAAAGTGCCGTCTTTGGAGTCTGAAAGGTTTAAGCTCTGTCTTTAATAGCTCCACAACCTTGGGAAAGTCATTCTTTTTCCTCATGTGTCTCCCTTATCCAGTCAGTGGGAAGGTTGCATATGTCTGAGGTATATAGCATTCTAATAGTAATGTTCGTGAGAACATTCCATCAGTCATTCACACCTTAGTAACTTGATAGATCTGGACCATTTTCCCTGTGACAGTGAGGTAGGAGCAGGCTATTTAGAGAAGAAAATTTTTTGTGGGCAGGAAAAAGGAGGAGCCCACCTGGTAGAAGGCTGGTGGTGACAAGCTGCCCGTTGGGGGCCCTGGCATCCTGGAGCTGTATGTGGGAGGACAGAAGCTCCTACAAGAGGGAAGAAGAATACATAATAAGAAAGTAGAAAGGGCCACAGACATACTTTATTGACATTACCATTCAGCTTAGAGTGAGCCTGGGATCACACTGAGCTGTTGTGGGCCCAGGAGAAGCAGAAACACAATGCCGGGTGGCGAGGGAGTGGGGGGGTATACAGCTACTTTCGCTTCTAGAGCAAGCCACCCTTGTCTAAAGCAGTTTGATCCTGGGGCCTTTGGGGGAAACGTTCAGGTACTTATCTCTGAGAAACAAATCATCCCCAAACAGCAATTGCTGGTCTTGCCTGAGGTCGCTCATATAGCTGCAGTTATGTGACAGACTGACTGGGGCTGAAAGGTCCAGAGAACTTCATGTACATGGTGGGTGGTTGGTGCCAGCTCTTGATGGGCAAGGTGTCTCAGCTCTCCACCACAGGTCCCCCTGCCATGCTCCAACAGGCTAGATGGGGCTTCTCCACAGCATGGAGGTCTCAGGGTTCTAAGATGGTGGGAACTGAAGCTGCAAAGTGCTTGTACATCCCTTCGGCCACCTTTGATTGGTCAAGAGAAGTCACCAGACTCGCACAGATTGTAAGAAGAAGGGAGGTATGACAATATCCTATTGCAGAGATGCATGGACAGGGAGGCATGATTCACTCGGGGCCATTATTAAAACAATCTATGGAGGGGATATTCCTTCCCAGAGGCCCTATTTTCAGAAAGTTCTGTCCCCATCAGCCTAAGGGTTTTACCGATAAATTATATGGTTATTTGGTTTTCTGGAGTCCATAAGATAGTTAATGGCCTTTAGTCAGTGTGGTTAATGACCAAACAATGGGAAAAGCCAAAGCATAAAGTTGCTACTAGAGTTTTCTGGGTCTTTGGATTGGCTTCTGCCACCTTCCTGCTCTTTATCTTCCTGAAAAGCATTTGGGCAGTATATGGTATATGTATATGTATAGGATATTGCCTGAGGCTTCAATAAAGAAAAAGCAAAATTATTTTGACACTTTAAGATCGGCTTTACCACCTTTAGGAAGGGGTTCTAATTCTAAGGACTGTTCAATAATCATAACATAAGGTAGCAATCCACGGGCCCAGTCTTGGAGCAGCATCAAATTTAGAGATATCAAATGTGTAAGGCATTCTAATCTTAACTTGCATCTCTTGAGGGACATTAGAAAAGATCCAATTCCTTTTTTTTTTTAATTTTTTATTATTTATTTATTTATTTATTTGAGACAGAGAGAATGAGAGAGACAGAGAGCACATGAGAGGGGGAGGGTCAGAGGGAGAAGCAGGCTCCCTGCCGAGCAGGGAGCCTGATGCGGGACTCGATCCAGGGACTCCAGGATCATGACCTGAGCCGAAGGCAGTCGCTTAACTAACTGAGCCACCCAGGCACCCTGAAAAGATCCAATTCCTAACCCAAAGCACCATTTCCTCTCAGTTGCTAACTCTCTCACACCTTGAAGCTGCCTGAAGTCTCTCCCTGCTGCTCCATATTCTCTTTAGATACTCTTCAATTTTCCCAAATGGTAGGCCCCACTCTTCTCTTACTCACTCCTTCTTTTTCCACATGAGTTTTTTTTCCCCTCTAGAAGTGGCTCTCAAACCTTTCTGACACAAATGCCTTTTCTGACTCCCCCTCCCTCCCACTAGCTTGAGTTACCAATGGCATTTGGGTCCATATAATTTTTTGTTGTAGGGGATGTCCTGTGTATTACAGGATATTTAGCAGCATTCCTGGCCTCCACCTACTAGATGCCAGAAACAGTTCCCCCCCAGGTGTGACAGCCAAAAATGTCTTCAGACATTGCCAGATGTCCCCTGGGTGGCCAGAACAACCTCAGCTGAGAACCACTGGATGATCTCAATCTGTCTATTAAAGGCCCTAGGAGACTGAGGGGGGAGAGGCAAAATGTTTTGTCTGGGCAGTGGCCAATGCCAGTTTCCCATAGGGTGAAGGGAAGAGAAATAAACTGAAAATATGTTAATAATTTGTGTCTATTATAGTACCATGATCCAGCAGTATGGTTAGGAAAGAAAAATTACTCAAATCTGAGTTAAATTATGTGCCCTTGGCTCTAGCCTAAGATGGGGATGAGAAGCTAATACACGGTTACCACCTGGTACTATGAAAAATCAGCATTGGGTTCAGGACTGAGATTTGCCACTCGTCATCAAATTCCACAGGTCTGGGCTGGGCCTTGGGCTTGAGTGTTTGGAAAGCCTCTTTAGGTGTTTGATGTGCCCTTCTGGTTAAGAAGTTGGAATCCCTCAAGATGGAAATCCAGAGATCTATGTTTTAAAAATACATCCTAAATTTTTTCCTACACTAAGGCAGTAAACATTTAGAGATTATTTTTAGGTATCAGAATCTATTCTATTCTAGCTTTTTTTGATGTCATAATACCTACCCATGACATAAGTTTTATTATTATTATACCCATTTGACAGATGAAGAAACTGAGGCTCACACCAAGTGACTTCCTCAAGGTCTCAGGAGTGAGTGTGGGGAGCCAGTTTCCAACCCAAGTAGTGTAGCTGCAGAACCCCAGCCCCTAACCCTTGTACACTCTTCCTCTTTTCTCAATACTGATTTTTTTTTTTAAAAAAAGATTTTATTTATTTATTTGAGAGAGAGAGTGAAAAAGAGAGAGAGAGAAGGAGCAGGGATCCCGATGTGGGGCTCAATTCTGGGACTCCAGGATTATGACCTGAGCCGAAGGCAGACTCTTAACAGACTGAGCCACCCAGGCGCCCCTGAATACTGATTTGTGAGGGCCTCTGGAATTTAACGATTACCGAGGCTTCTGACACCTTGCAAATTTTAAGTCTAATTAAAGTTCTTCCAAATGATTTGTCTCTGTTGTCAGCCATGATGGCTTCACGAAAAGAGCTTTAGGGGGAAGAGGGGGAGAGGAAGAGGAGAGTCACTAAAATAAACATGAGAAGAACTTGGCTTCTAGATATGAGCAGTTTTTCTTATTAAGCACATTTCTCCAGACCACCGTGGCTAATTCATTGCCATATTTCATTACAGAAACTAACTGAAAGGTTCTAAGTAAGTACTTTTCCGTCAGAGGTTGCAGTTAATTTCAACTTCAATACTTAGTGATGTTTCTGACTTCATGCTGATTGATGATGAAATGCCAAGGAGTAACATGGAGACGGCTTTTCCACTCCATCCTCTCATCTTCTGTCTTAGATAGACTGTGTCCAACAGCCTTGCTGGAGAGTCCAGGAGAAGCATTTGTTTTGATTTTCCTCATTAATGTTTTATCCGTTCAGGATAAATCACGGAGAACGCACACCAGGCTGGACATTTGCAAGCAGATTCCGCAAAATCAGGTCAAATTCAGGAATAATCTGGTTATATCAATTCATCATGTCTAGCATTACTGACCATATTCAGACAACGTAATTCCTATTACACCTGCCTTTAGGAAAAAAAAAATCTAGGCAGTAACCTTAAATTAAATTAACATTTTTAGTGTATATAATTTGTAGTTTGGAATGAGCTCTAATTATCATTTAGGGAAAACCATATGGAGAGCATTACCAGCCTTCACTAAGTCTTGGGTTTTAACAGTGATCCATGACTCAAAATGCTTCATCCGAACAGGTTGTAAATTGTGAGACAAGCAAGATGCCTTTCAGTCATTTTTATATTAATTCCAAATGAAGAATTCATTGTCTTCTCAAATTATAATAAATTGGAGAGCAATTTCCCACTAAACAAATCAAGGAAATTGAAAAATTACTTCTCTGGGAGCTGTTTTCTACATACTTTTTTAAAAAAGCTCTCTCTCTCTTTTTAATACGTGCTCCTATTATTCTTGATGTGTATACTAATAGACATCTGCATTGCCAAAACAATTTTCTTCCTCTTCTTTAAAGTGGAAGGTGAACTCTGAAAAATGTTTAATGTTCAATGTAATTTCATTCTGGGGGGAATCTGGAGCCTGCAATGAGAGCTCACATTTAAGAACCTCAATGAATACTTAGATTAGCTCCCAAAGCTACCTCCCTTCTCTCTCAATGATGCTCATCACTTCCCCGGGAAATCACAGGACTGTTTGTATCATGGTGAGGCCACAGATTCACCAAAGCTGTGCTTTGTGGGCACTCAGGCATCCTCAAAATTCTTGAGATTGCTAAATTAATCTGAGATTTTAAATGATGTACATAATAATCCCATAAAACAGGGAGGAAATGGTAACAAATAAAGGACAATATTGAAAACCAAAATGAAGAGAAGAAACCAAAGCCAAGAAACAGAGTTATTGCGTAGAAGATAACCAAAAGCAAATAAAACAAGTTTTAAAAATAATGTTTGCTTTGCCTTTTGAAAAACCTATCCTCCCTGCCCCCTCCTCATGTAGAGATATGGGAAGATTCTTTGAAGAAAAGAGAAGAGGGGCATATCTGTGTATTGGTATTTCTTAATCAATCCAGCTAAATATTTTGATTTACTTCTGTGATTGACTTGATCTCTGGTAAAGTTATCTGGACCCAGGACTCTCTGTGCAAAGCCTATTTTTATGTCTATTGACACTATGGAAGTTTCTGACTTCATTGTGCAGGCTTTTGAAAATGAATCAGGAGCTTTCCACACTAGTTTGCAGCTTCTCTGAAGAGACCGGGTGGCAAGCTCTAGAACCAAAGCATCCTTGGTCAGAAGAGAAGTTTGTCCAGTGAGCCGCACTGTGAGGAGTTTACTGAATTTTGAGGGTCTTTTCTGAAGTTGCCCTGAGGGGATTCTCTGAAGGGTGTCCTGTTGGCAGGATTTGGTCTTGGGTTGATCACTGGACATGGGGATATTTTAACTTGGTGGTTCCCACATTGGGACAAATCAAGGGACAAACATATGACATCAAACTGTCAGTTGAATGACTATTGTATCCCATGAAGTTGTCCTGTTTTTGTAGCATGAAAGCAGTCTTATTTCACTTCATTTTATACTCTGGAGTTGGATGAAGAAGAGAGAAAACTAGAAAGAATAGTTTTTGTACAGAAAATAAGTAACTGTCACCATGTGAAAAATATTCCTCATTGTTCCATCATTCCAATGATGCCTCCCAATTTGTGTCAATACAAATACAAACACAAACACAGACCTTTAGAATTAATGGTGAAAGTTACCAATATACCAAGGACAACTAAGTCCAAAGCCAAGCTACAGACTGTCTTGGAGATCAGCTGTAGAACATGCTGGCTCCAAAGCTCCATTCCAGATGGGAACCAAGAGGGTTGGCTTTAGCCAAGCACTGATATGGCTTGATGTTAGCGGACTCTTGCCAGCAGGATTCTATGTAGTTTGGGAAAAGATCATGAGAAAGTTCATTATAGATCTTTACCAAGGACAGGGAAGAGGACATCCTGTTCTTTTTCTTTTTCTCTTTTTCTTCCTCTCCTTCCCTCCCTTCATGCTTCCTTTCTTTTTCCTCTCTGTAGATTAAGCATGGTTTTGACATAGTAAAAGTTTAGAAGCACTGAAAATATGTTTAATATTTTCCTCTTGATGAGTCTCAGAGTAGTAATCCACAGAATTGTGAAACAAAGTCCAAAGATTCCATTGCATTTCTTTTATGTCTATATATAAAGTGCCTGTCACAGCAAGTATTAGAAATATGTTTGCTAATATTACAACAATTACTGTGAGAAATAAATGAGATAATGTATATAAATCCTTCAGCAGAATGCCTGCCACATCAGATGTGCGATATACATTCTTATAAATCACATAATAAAAGATAGAAATATTTACTTTTATTATTGTCTTTGCTTGTCAAACTTCTGTTTATCCCCCTAAGACCCCAACTTGAGTTCAGCCTTCTCTGTCACCCCCAAACAGAATTATTCTGTCATCGTCATTTTCTTCCTCCTCCTCCTCCTCCTTCTTCTTCTTCTTGTTCGAGAGAGAGAGAGAGAGAGAGAGAGAGAACATGCAAGAGCAGGGGTAGGGTGGTGAGAGGCAGAGAGAGAGGGAGAGGGAGAATCTATTCTATCTTCTACAGCACTTGGGTACTTATTTAAGCACTTATTATATTGTATTACAACAAATTGTTCACTGATGTCCACTTTGAGAGGTTGTGAAGGCAAGGGTTATGCTGTATTCAGCATCAGACTTCCTATAACACACAGGGTTGAGTCTGGCCATGTGTAGGTGCTCAAGAGACTTCTGTTAAATTGAACAAAAACACTAGGCTAGAAACAAAGGGAATGCTCCATCTTTGTGCCCAAATGAAGATGGGAATGTGGAGAATGTTTTTCTTTGGGAAAAAAAAAAAAAAGGAATCTCAGGGGCTTATTTGAAAATAGGCTGAGTGCTTAGAGAAATGAGTGCCAAAAGCAATGTATAAGCAACTCAGGCCTGGTGCAGCCCCAGTGCTAGAAAGCATCCCAGTCTCCTTCTTTGAGCAGCTGCAGAACAGATGGGAATGAGTGTGGCTCAGTCACGCTGCCACTGGATTTGGGAAAAGGGGCCAGGCTCAAAAGGAAAAGAATGTTCTCTCCCACGTGTTCGTTTGAAAATAAAATTTTCTTTCAAGATCACCGCCACCATACCAACATAACTTGATGTGAGTTTGGTACTCCCAGCAGGAAAGGAAGAGTCTAAAAGGCACTGAAAACAATCTTCACGTGCCCCTCATGGTAGTTGTGAGGCTGACATGTGAGCCATCTTGCCTAAAGATGTCCTTTCTTCTTCCCCAAGGCCTTGCATTTCTTCATCCCACAGAGTGACGTGATTGGGACAAATGTAGTCAGAGTGGCAGGAAGGATCTGAGCAGAGAGCTTCGGTCCAGAAAATGTCTGTTTATGGGGCTGAGTCTGCAAAAAGTGCAACAGTTTGGCCCTAAACCGATGCCACACAAGCAAAATTCTGAGCAGCTGTGTGTGGTACCCCCCACCTCCACTGCCCCCCAGGCTGAGAGACTGGCCTTCATCTCTACTGCCTAGCTGCAAGAAAATTCTCCAAGTTCGCTGGCTATTCTTACCCACGTCATCATAAGCCCTATCCCCAGTCCATGAAACAAAGGGTAGCTTTTCTTCTCTGGTTAATGAACTAATTGCTGTATTCATTCAACATCAGTGAGGGTAGCACAAGCAGGCATAGTATGAGGTGGGGTGACACAGAGGTTGAAGAAGTGGTTGTCTTGAAGGGACTCCCAATCTTGTTGGTGATAGGGATTGTAAACATGTGTGGTCAGAACACAGTTTTATGAAGTCCCCACAGAAAGATATGTCCAAATAATTATCAACACTGACACAAGAAGAGTAGTTCTATTAAACTGAATTGGTAAGATGAGGGTCTGGTTCACTGGGGCCACTGAAGGAGGTCTGTACCAAGTATGGATTCTAGAAGAGGAATCAGATGTGAGAGTAGAGTCCATTGGGCTAGAAACTGTTTAAACAGCTATCAGTTATATGATAGGTCTTAGGGTAATAGCTTGTTTGCATTGAATTTTCCTCATGGGTGGTTTGCAGGATTTTAATGGCATTCATCTAGCACCACCACAGTCTTAATTTACTCCAGGTATTAGGCCTTTGCACACATGGTTCCAATCCAGAAATTTCTTTCTGTATGATAACCATGAGCCTGAACTTCCTATTCCTTGCGTAGTTCGGCAGAAAGCACATCTAAGCTTTGTATTTCATTTCCACACATTCTGGACAGCCATTGATTTGTTCTAACCATTTGAAGGTGCTCAAGGTTCTGTCAAAGATCTATATTCATTAAGAAGCTGGTGGTCAGGGCAGAGGAAACTCAAATCAGTTGATAGGAAGAATGTATTGTCTTAACCTCCAAACACAAACTCACAAGGGGAGAGAGGAGGATAGAAAATGATCCAGAGGCAGAAGAGTTCAGGAGCTTTGTCTAACCTCTGGGGTGGTCTCCAACTATAATGGGTTTGTAAAATTGCAGACTCCTGTGGCCCCTGAGAGGTTCTGATTTTGTGTCCTTCAGAGTCTTTACATTGAAGCATCTTTCAGGACAAATATATCCATGAGCAATAAGGATCATCTCTTACAGACACATACTGATGTATTATGAAGGTCCCATGTCTTTGTTTTGTTTCTCTGTCTTATCAAAAATCCTTTCTCTTTACCAGGGCTACAGAGAGAGGGGAGTGGGACAGCTGGAAAGAAAAAGAAAGGCAAAATGAGTGGGTAGGCAGAGGAAGCAAGAGCAAGTGAGTGAGCGAGAGTGAGATTGGAAGTGGTGGGAAGGGAGAAAAATTCCAAATTACCACAAATGTATTCCAGGGAAAACTTAGATAGATCTTGGGGGAAGAGGAGGAGGCAGTTACTCTTTAAGAATAAAAGCAAAAATGATGACAATAAATCATAGCAGAGCAGCAAATTGTTTTCTATAAAGAGCAGATAGCAAATATTTGGGGCTCTATGGTCCTGTGATCTTTGCCACAACTACTCAACTCTGAGGTCACATCTCAAAAGCAGCCACAAACAATGCATAAATGAATGAATATGGTTGGATTTGGGCCTCCGGTAGTAATAACTGCTTTCAATACATCTTTTGAAGATTTTATTTACTTATTTGAAAGATACAGACTGAGAGAGACAGAGAGAGAGCACATGAGTGGGAGAAAGGGCTGAGGGAGAGGGAGAGAGAATCTCAAGCGACTCCTCCCAACATGGGGCTCCATCTCATGACCCTGAGCTCACCACCTGAGCTGAAATCAAGAGTTGGACGTTTAACCGACTGAGACACCCAGGCACCCCTCAACTGAGCCACCCGGGCGCCCCTCAATACATCTTTTGATTCAAAAGAAGAAATGTGCCTTGGGACACATTTCCATCATTTTCCCAATGTTAATAGGCCATCATTTTGTATTAAGTCAGGAAACTTCATGTTTTGTCTCTGAGATGGGAAACTCTGGGGCATGATTCTTTCCCCCAACTTCTCACTTGTTCCATTAATTTGGATTTGTGTATTTTTAAAGGGAGGTAGCTTTGTGCCACAAGAGAACAAGAGATCCATAGGTTTTTATGGAGGCTCAGAGTAAGGATCCTGGGACCACATGGATGGTCCTTTTTCAGAAACAAAGCTAAGAACCTGAGGGAAATTAGATATAATTTGTCCAGAAGATGCATGATCTAGTTTTTGCCCTTGCAAGAATAGCTCATACTGT
Source organism: Neomonachus schauinslandi (assembly GCF_002201575.2). Classification (NCBI taxonomy): domain Eukaryota; kingdom Metazoa; phylum Chordata; class Mammalia; order Carnivora; family Phocidae; genus Neomonachus; species Neomonachus schauinslandi. The sequence continues at coordinate 180,893,145 of NC_058403.1, read as the reverse complement.
AGCTTTTCACAGTCTCGCTAGAAATCTTAACCTTCAAAGAACACTTGTTTTGTACTTCTGTGCCTGTGTATGTCCTTGAGCTCAGTGAAATTGTGGGTCAGGCACCGAGTTATAGAACCTATTTTGCCAAGGGAGAAAATAAGGAGTGGGAAAGTTGAGAGAATTTCCCCTTAGGGAATTCCAGAAAAATAGTGTCCTGAGCATATTCCAAACCATCCAAGCACCAACTCTCCAGTCTTTACTTTTTCCTTAGCAGATGTTAAAATAGAATGACTTCATGTCAGATAGGTTACATTAAAATCACCATGTTGCAAAGATAATCCCTAAAGAGTAAAAATGTTTCCAAGCTCTAGCCATTGGTCTATTGATTTGAAACAGTAATAGATAAAGCAAAATTCCTACATAAGAAAAGGATCTGACAAGGCCCTCAGAGGTCATTTCAATAGGATTTCTGGGCCCTGGCTAGTGTAAAGGTTCCCAGAGCGTATCAACAGAGACATTTCAAAGAAGGATTTTATTTTAGTTACAGCCATGACTCACTGTGAGAACAAGAAGGACAATAGCGCCCAAGAACCTGAGAGTTATCAGAGCAAGGAAGGGACATTTGACGAACGGAACCCTTTCTTGATAATCTCAACAATGTAATCTGTAAATGTGTGTGCAACTCCACCTCAGAGGCTGTGGGCCAAGTGCAGGGGCTGCCCAGAGGACGTGCTGGTCTCAGAATATATGGAGGTCAGACACTTGTTTTTCTACCAGCTTTCTGCCTCTAAAGATGAGCTGGGAAATTGCTCTTTCCAAATTACATTTTGAAAACCTTACTTAAACTTCAGCAGAAGTAACGCGTGTTGAGAAATAAACCTGCATTGTTGGAAAATGTTGACCTCTGTACAGATTCTTCCACCAGCCCAAACCCTTTGCCCTCTCAGCTGTTGAAAATTTGTTTCTCTCTTCTTATGGCCTTGTTGATGTTTTTCCAAGTAAAGTTTATACAGACAGAAGTGCACAAAACGTAAGTGTTTGGCTCGATGCATTTTTAACAGAGCAGAACACAAAATTAGCCAGGACCAACATCAAAGAAATTACTAGCCCCTATGAAAACACCTGTGGGACCCCCTCCTGGGCACCGACCACCTCTACTAACCATAGATTGCTTTGTAGCAGACTCTAAGTGGAGGGTGATCCTCGCCCGCCAGGGCATTTGGTGGTGCCTGGAGACACTGCTTGCTGTCAGCGGGGGAGTGGGTACCACTGGCATCTAGTGAGCCCGGGGATGTTGCAAAGCCCCACAGTGCCCAGCACAGCCCCCTGTCACATAGAGTTATCTGGTCCCAAATATCACTAATGCCAAAGCTGAGAAACCCCACTTCACAAACAGCATCCCTTGGGAGGTTTTCCTTTGTGTCTGGCTTCTCTCATTCTGTGATTTCTGTGAAATTCATCCCTTTAGTTTCATGGATCAGTCCTGCACTCATTCTCATTGCTGCAAGGCATTCCTTCACTCGCTTTTTAGAAAGTTGGTGTGTTTCTTTTTTTTCCTTCAGATTTTAGCTTGAAGATACTTTTCAAAATATATAGGTCTTTTTCAAAATTTCAAATCTTGGGGCGCCTGGGTGGCTCAGTCATTAAGCATCTGCCTTTGGCTCAGGTCATGATCCCAGGGTCCTGGGATTGAGTCCCGCATCTGGCTCCCTGCTCGGCGGGAAGCCTGCTTCTCCCTCTCCCACTCCCCCTGCTTGTGTTCCCTCTCTCGCTGTCTCTCTCTGTCAAATAAATACATAAAATCTTAAAAAAAAAAATTCAAATCTTAATTCTATGACTTTGCTTTAGACACCTTAAAAAACTGCACTGCTGGTTTATTGTGACAATAATTAATACGTTGCTCACTCGTGTGTTTGGACCCATGGCTGGTTCATTCATTCTTTTGCCTTTTCATTCATTCAATAACTAGTAAGTAGCCACTTCCTGCCAGGCTCTTGTAGGTGCTGGAGGATGTGGAAATAAAGAAGGAACTTATGTTCTGGTACTTTTCTTGGGGACCAGCAAAGGCACACTCAAGTTTTAGGGTGCAGAGTGGAGGTGATGTCATACTTGGGAGAAGCAGAAGGTACCTGTCATACTTGGGAGCGGGGCTGGTTTGGCAGCAGCATATATGCAAAAAGGATGCCACCCTTTGTTACCTTCTCAATTTGTTGTCTGGATTTGTTTTTGTTTTTTTGTTTTTTTAAAGATTTTATTTATTTATTTATTTGAGAGAGAGAGAGAGAAACAGCATGAGAGGGGAGAGGGTCAGAGGGAGAAGCAGGCTCCCTGCCGAGCCGGGAGCCCGATGTGAGACTCGATCCCAGGACTCCGGGACCATGACCTGAGCCGAAGGCAGACGCTTAACCAACTGAGCCACCCAGGCGCCCATGGATTTGTTTTTATACTGTTTCCTCCAACATCTTTTCATCAGGATCTTACAAATCACCCAAAAACTGCTGAAAAGCCAGCACTTGGGAATATGTGCTTTGGGGGTCCCAAGGACCCACAATATACCTTCCAACCCTTGCCACCTGCTTCAGAATCCCTGCAATGGATGTTACCTAGCTGGCAAGGTAATGCAGTTCATTTGGCACTTCAGTCACTAAAAGCTAGAGGGGATTCCAAGTTAGCTTATTTCCATGTAAATTTTATACCAGTCCCTAGAGCAAGTTGCAATGCAGTGATGTCCTAGACCAGGGCTTTTCAATCTCAGCATTATTGACATCTTGGGCCATTAAATCCTCTGTTGTGGGTGCTATTATAGGCATTGTTGGATGTTTCCCAGCATCCCTGGCCTCTAGCCTCTAGATGTCAATAATACCACCCCCTCTCCCCAGTTGTAACCACCATAATTGTCTCTAGACATGGCCACGTGTCCCCTGGACAGGTGGGGCAAAATCATCCCCAGGTGAGAACTACTGTCCTAAAGTATAGGATGCATTTCTTTACCAAGCAAAAATTCCCAGTGCTTTATTAATAAACAGCCCAGCTTAATAAAATTATTGGGATTTGAATGAAAGCAGAGGGAATATCTTCGGTATTCATTGTGTTTAAGACAAAAAGCAGATTTAGAAGCTGGAATAAACATAACATATTCAATGAAATTATCATTTGGAGATCAGACTCAAAACAGCTATGGCCTGGCTCCATGGTTCTGTTTTCTTACATAGGGCTTTGGAATGTTTAAAGGTCAGCTTCTGAAGATAAACCTTTTAATTCATAGCCTCTGTTTTGGCTTGGACATAGGTTTAGTCTGGGAAGACTGTGGAGACTGATATCTGAAGACATTTCCCTTTTGCTTAACTTTTTGGTAGATAGTGTTTCTATTATGCTTCAATATTCCATCCCAGGTTCACAGTTTTCAACACTGAGGTTCCTTGAACTTCCTAACATTGGAAGAAAATCAGCTTTTGGTAGATAGGGAAGGAAAGAGCTAAAATTTGGTGAACATTTACTATCTTCCTGACACTGTGCTAATCATTCTAAATGCTTTTTTTCTTGAATCCTCATAGCAATCTTATGGGTAAATATTATTATGTGCATTATTCCTCATGAGGGTATTGAGGTTAAACAATCTGTTTAAGGCAAAATAGCTGGCATGTGGTCAAACTGGGGTTTGAACCCAAATGTGATGGATTCAAGAAAGCTGCAGATTCTTTATCACTCTACCTCTTGGTTGATTTCCTTGAACCTTGGCTGGCTCTGTGACTAGTTTTGATCAACAAGAATGAGGCAGTTCTTAAGAGATCTGTGGTCTTGGGCGCATGGGTGGCTCAGTCTTTAAGTGTGTGCCTTTGGCTCAGGTCATGATCCCTGGGTCCTGGGATTGAGTCCCACGTTGGGCTCCCGTCAGGCTCCCTGCTTGGTGGGGAGCCTGCTTCTTCCTCTCCCACTACCCCCGCTTGTGTTCCCTCTCTTGCTGTCTCTCTGTCAAGTAAATAAATAAAATCCTTAAAAAAAGGAGAGAGAGAGAGATCTGTGGTCTCCACTTTTGTTTGTCTTGGACTATTCCCTCACACTTATGCAGCAAGATGCCATGCAAGTTAGTTTGATTATCCTAAGGCTTCCATACTGTGAGGAAGCCCAAGCTAACCAATGTGGAGAGAGAGGCCATGAGGAGAAGCAGAAGGTACCAGAAATGTGAATGAAGCCTTCTTGGACCTGCCAGCCCGCCCTGGTTTAGAGCTCAACGAATGACATCACCTGATGCCATGCAGAGCAATGGCTTCATCCAGCCAAGTGCCGCCCACATTCCTCACACACAAAATTGTGAGGAAATAAATTGGTTGCTGTTTTAAGCCACTAAGTTCTGGGGATGTTGGTTATGCCACCATGGAAAAGTAAAACACGGGGTTGGCTGACCTCCAACACCAGGTAGTTTATAGGAAGACTAGAGGGTAGAGGTCAGGAGAACGGACTGGGTTCTACTGCCATCAGCTGGGAGGGGAACAGCTGGTGCTCCCTCTCCAGGCCCTCGGGTTCTGTGCCTGATGTCAGAGTACGTTCTGCTCCCAGTTCTGAGACTCCGTGATTCCAAATGTTCAAGGAGTCTTGCAAAGCCTGTACTTTTGACAGTTTTCTTTAAAGCTTTTCTTGCGGATCTCTCCAGAACCCCCAGATCCCATTCATAATCCAGCACAGTGGATTCTCTAGCTAGACAATTCAAGCAATATTTCCCAAACTAGGGAAAAGATGTTTTAGGAATATACTTAAACAACTAAGAGTTACGTATGTATTTTATGGTACCTTCCACGTATAGCAAATGATGCTGCCTGCCATTTATGCCAATGATAGAAGTGCTAAGACAACTTTAAGTTTAAAAAGTGAATTGATTTAAAAAAAAAAAAACATGAAGGAAATAACAGTACCATTGTTATGAAAACAAAGCTAAAAATAATGAAGGTGGTAGATGAATAGCTCAAGCTTGGGAAAATACCCAATGACAGAAAGAAGAATGCCTTGTAGCAGGCATCTTTCTGTGTCTTTCTTTTTGTCCTGGTTATTCACACCTGGGTCTGGCTGTTCAGCTGATCACACAAGGGGACCACTCTTGGTATACCAATCATTACTCATCATGTCAAGAAGACTGGCACTATTGAATTTGACTCCAAATTCCAGAGGAAGAAGTAGCATACAAGGACAAAGAGAGAGAGAGAGAGAGAGAGAGAGAGAGAGAGAGAGAGAGAGACTGTGGAATATTTGAAGTTGAAAAGTGATAGATTTAGGTAGGAGTGTTATGTTTCATTTGGAAAGCCTGAACAATAATTAACGGGACAGGTTTTGGCTACAAAGGTAGGGGAAAACATGGAAACACACTGAGCCAGAAGCCAAGGAGCAGGCTCTAGACATGTGGGCATGGCCAATGCTGCTGACTAGGGCTGGTTTTTAGACACCACGGCACAACCTTGCCTTTGCCACCACTCTTGGGCAATCTGACCCTGGATCCTACAATTGCTAACCTGCAATTGGATGGTGATTCATGCTCTCTGTATTTATAGTAATACAAGCATACAAATAAACCTGCACATGTATGCGGATTCACAGGAGTTACTTTTATGGATAGGAATTAATGAGACATTCAGTTCTTAATGTTTGAGTTTTTACAACGGCATGTATGACATGTCTAAACAGAAAAATTAAAAAAGTTGAATAATAAAGAAAAATTAAAGTATGTATGTATGTGTATAAATATATAGATACACACACACATCCATCTTGTTGCTTCCATTTCTCTGGAGAATCCTAACACAACAACTAGTTAATATATATAAAAAACAAACAAATAAATGAATGCTAAATTCCTTACTGCATTTGCCCCCACAACAGCACTCCAAGTTTTGCAGGATAAACAACATTATTCTTTTTCCCGGGTGAGGAAGCTGAGACATACAAAAGCCCAGTGCGCCCCTGCCCTGACAAAGAGGTTATTCATAACACAGTGGGGCAAGAACTCTCCTGCAACCATTTCTTGTTTCTGCAGAACTTGTAATGTGGTACCATAGACACATCACCCTTTTGCTCATTAATAGCTAACTGCAGATAGCTCTGGGATCACCAGATGTATTATGAAATTGACCTGACACAGAGGCTCCTGCACACACTAGTGAGATCTTTTTACCCATGGTATAGAGGTGTGACATCTCCCCTTGCCCCCTCCATCTCTTCTCCATCTGCATAGACCTGACTCCTGGTGGTTCTTCCCACAATATCTACCATGTTATACTGGACTCTCCAACATGCGGTCATGCCCTTAAGCTTCTAGAAAAGCTGGCAGCTTAAGGGAGAGAGAGAGAATACAGACAAATTTTGATTTTATGCATGTACACACATATATATAATTTTCAACTGATTTGCTTACATAATAGGGAGAATGGGGAAATCATAGTCTTTCAGTGTAAAGGCTTCTAAGGTCTTCATTCTTAACTGCTACTGAACCTTCTGGCTTAGGAACGTACTGTTTTCCTTTAGTACCTGGGTTGGTGTAGGACAATGTATGTTGTGTAAAGAAACCACAAGTAGGCCCTGTCCCATTCCTCAGCTTGACACAACCCTCTGGTTTTCTGGAGTGGTTTGATCCAGCTCTGTTTCCTTCCTCTGTCCTTGCCTCACCTCAAGGCCAAACAGAGCCTGGCTTAGAGCTCATGGTGATAGGATATGCAGGGACCATTATTTTAGGTTGATCTGGGTTTCACTCTGGAGTTCAGTATCTACTTTCGGACATTTGTCCTCCATTATCTTTCAGATCTAAAGGTCATTTCACAGGTTACAGGCATCTTGTACAAATGACTCTATTTGAACTTCACAAGAGAGTAGAGTCAAGGTAAAGACTCTTTCCTGCAATACATGTTATGCCCGTAGGATTGAAAGAGATAAAGTGATTTAGATAAATGGCATAGCTAGGGAGTGGCAGATTGATGTTGGAATAGTCTATATCCAAGGCTTTCCCTTTAATACCAATTGTGTCTTTTATTCAGTCAACACAATTTTTTAAGAACACCTGTTATGTGCATAATACAGTGATGAAAAAATCACACACAGTTCCTGCTCTTATGGAACTTACATTCTACTGGGATATCTTTCTTTCTTGTTTTGTTTTTTTTTAATTAAAGATTTTATTTATTTGAGAGAGAGAGCACAAGTTGGGGGGACGGGCAGAGAGAGAGGGAGAAGCAGACTCCCCACTGAGTAGGGAGCCCCCAGGACCCCTGGATCATTACTGGAGCTGAAGGCAGATGCTTAACTGACTGAGCCACACAGGCACCCCCTGGGGTATCTTTCTGAAGCAAGTTACATAAGTGGTTCCCAGCCAGGGTTAACTGTGGTCCCCCAGGGGACATTTGGAAATTGTGGAGACACTTTTGGTTGTCATAACCAAAAAGGGGAAATGCTACTGACATCTAGTAGGTAGAGGCCAGGGATGTTGCTAAATCTCCTACAATCCACGGGACAGCCCCTTCAACAAAGAATTACCCAACCCCAAATGTCAATAGTGCTATCCTTGAGAAACCTTGGCATAGATCAACTATTATCTTCAATATAGATGTAAAGAATAGAACTTAAAATTTGTTTTAAATAAGGAGCCCCAGATACACACGATGGAGATTCTATCAGACAGAAACTTTGGTGAATTGGAACAGGAACTTGAAGGGATTTCTCTGAAAGAAAAATGTTAAAAATACTAATTCAGTGAAAGCGAGGGAGGACTCATCCAGCCACACCCAATATTGACAAACTCTAACAGCAGCGACACGCTACACATGAAGAGTGTTTTCATGATATTGCACCTCCGAATTTCCCAATAATCCAATCACAAGGAAAATGAGAACCACACATTCAAATAACTAAGGGTCCACTCTCCCCATGAAATTGGAACCCTGCCATTGCATAGTCCAGGAACCAACTTTTTAATTTAAAGGTCTAATTTCTATAGAAGTGAGGAATCTTTGTTGGTAGGTGAAAATGACGGAAGGAATTGTAGGAGTGAAGTTACCATCCTGGGCCTTGCAACTGTCACCAACCCTCCCCCCCTCCCCCCTCCACCGCAGACCTATCTAGTTACCCAAGGGCAGCAATGTTTGCCAGGGCTGGGTGCAATAGCTTTCTCAGGCCAGGACAGATATATGGCTGGTTCAACTACCTTTCCCTTCTTTTTGACTGTGACATGCTCGACTTCTTCTTTAACACAAATTTTGGGATGCTATTAACTCATATAGAAGGAATGAGCAGGAAGTTGAATAACAATAAGCAAATCAGTAGCTGGGCATAGATTTTTTTTTTTTTTAAATTTTTTTATTCTTATATTATCCCCATACGTTGCATCATTAGTTTTAGATGTAGTGTTCCATGATTCATTGTTTGTGCATAACACCCAGTGCTCCATGCAGAATGTGCCCTCCTCAATACCCATCACCAGGCTAACCCATCGTCCCACCCCCCTCCACTCTAGAACCCTCAGTTTGTTTTTCAGAGTCCATCGTCTCTCATGGTTCATCTCTCCCTCCGATTTCCCTCCCTTCATTCTTCCCCTCCTGCTACCTTCTTCTTCTTCTTCTTTTTTTTTTCTTAACATATATTGCATTATTTGTTTCAGAGGTACAGATCTGAGATTCAACAGTCTTGCACTATTCACAGCGCTTACCAGAGCACATACCCTCCCCAGTGTCTATCACCCAGTCACCCCATCCCTCCCACCCCCCCCCCACTCCAGCAACCCTCAGTTTGTTTCCTGCGATTAAGAATTCCTCATATCAGTGAGGTCATATGATACATGTCTTTCTCTGTTTGACTTATTTCGCTCAACATAATACCCTCCAGTTCCATCCACGTCGTTGCAAATGGCAAGATCTCATTCCTTTTGATGGCTGCATCATATTCCATTGTATATATATACCACCTCTTCTTTATCCATTCATCTGTCGATGGACATCTTGGCTCTTTCCACAGTTTGGCTATTGTGGACATTGCTGCTATAAACATCGGGGTGCACGTACCCTTTTGGATCCCTACTTTTGTATCTTTGGGGTAAATACCCAGTAGTGCAATTGCTGGATCATATGGTAGCTCTATTTTCAACTTTTTGAGGAACCTCCATACTGTTTTCCAGAGTGGCTGCACCAGCTTGCATTCCCACCAACAGTGTAGGAGGGTTCCCCTTTCTCCGCATCCCCACCAACATCTGTCGTTTCCTGACTTGTTAATTTTAGGCTGGGCATAGATTTTAACATTATGTTTACATTCATAAACAATATGTGACCTTGGACAAGTTATTTCCCCTCTTTGGCCCTTAATCTCCTTGTACGTAAAATAAGAAGAGTGGATTAGACGATTTATGAAATCCTGCGACTCACGTGTTGACAGAATAAATTATGCTTATTGTGAGTAAGAAGTGTTCAGCATGATCCCTTCTCTTCCTTCTCTTGCTCTTTCTCTCTCTCTCTCTCTTCTGCTTGGTTTTAAAGACAAAGCTTTTAATAAAATGAACAGGATGCCACTTGTCTCTATAAAAAGCAGACTGACACTAGGCTCCATGAACTTTAGGTCAAGTGCTAAAATTTCAAACCAACCAAAATATATAAAGACAAAAGCTGAGAGTTCATACAACAACACCAGAGGTCTTATTGCTCAGCTCATGGTCAAGGTTGCTCTGTTACATGTGAGATCTATTAAAATTGCATTGAGGGTGCCATGCAATGCCCTTATTATAACTAGAAAGTTGTCTAAAGCCACTCTGAGTGGAACCTTCTTTTTCCCAACAGGGGTAGAGGTTGTAGTTAAGCATGGAGGTATACTCAGGTTCTATCTAGAACCTTTATTTTCTTTTGGGTGTTTGTAGTATGCACTTTTGGCTGGGTTCATCCCGTTGGTTTGTGAGGGTGTGTGTGCTGGGCATGGGCCTCAGATCAAAACCAGCAACTTCTGTTTGTAGACTTTTTCAATCTGCAAGGTTTTTCTGGAAAGACTCAGTTCTCCAACTCAACTGAAGTTATAGGGAGATTCCAACAAATGACCACCCAATCCAAGAAGAGAGATGGCATCATTATTTCTCTGTTGATGATGATTGCAGGGCTCTTCTTCGGTGTTAGGCAATGTCTTTGCCAGTAATGACTTTCCTTGGCCCTGACACTCTCCCACCAACTTGAGTGAAGGAGGTAACCTGTAGGAGACACTTGATATTCAGGACCCTGGGTGTGTTATCCCTTAGGTGACATCCACAGCCCTGGTTCTCACATCCTCACTGTGGTCTGGGGAATTCCCTAAATCAGTCTTGCCAGCAGAACAAAGCTTATTGTCTGCCTAGGTCGTGCTTCTATCAGTCTCTAGACTAAATCACTAAGGAGGCAATTCTCACTGCAGGAATTAACAAGCAAAACGGAGCTTTCCTTACCCAGGGCAGGAATAAAATAGGCAATTTATCACCCAGCAATAAGGCCCAGGTTAGTAAATTCTGGTTCTGATTTTATGGCCCTTAAAGAACCAGGTCAAGCAAACTCTATGCCCCCAAGTAGCCCTGAAACCAGGTGGTTCCAGCTCTTTAGGCTCCTTTCCCAAAAATTTGTACAGCAGCTTCCTGGAGCTGGCTGGAAGGAGTTGAGGCTGTGGGAATTTGGCTTGGGTTTGTAAATCTTTAGCTAACAGGGGCTTAATTCAATGCTTCTTTTAAAAATTGGAAAGATAATAAGTGTTACTTTAAATTACCCTGGGGTTTGCAACCTTTTTGATTTCCTGCTCTCCCGGGAGTTCATTTTTCTCACCATCTGCGGCAACCTCTGTAGGTGAGCTGTATCATGTGCCATGCCTTCAAAAAAAAAAAAAAATGTCTCATTGTTTGAGTCTCTCATAGTTGTCTTTCAACATGCTGATTCTTCTCTGGCTACACTTTTGGAAACTGGCAGCCTTAGGGAGGATTTTGTGACCAGTATTATGATTTTGCTGTGAGCTTGCCAGTCCTCTTCTGATTCTGGTCGAGTCAGTCCTGTTCGGTCTTGATGCTTATTCTCTTTTCTGTTTACTCCAGAGGGGATTTCATCACTGTGCCTCGGGGAATGGACTGCATACAATTTTCTGTATATATGATGGGACTCAGTCTCAAAGAGTATTCCAAGTATTGGGCAATCTCTCTTCAACCTCCTTCCAAAACGGTACTTCCATGCCATTTCTTTCTTTCTTTCTTTTTTTTTTTTTTCACTGCTTTCAATGACAGGTTTTGCCTCACCTGCATATAAAAGAAGTTGGTGTTGGATATATATATATTTTAAGCTCTAAATTGAGAATGGTGTAGCATGAGGGCTGGAAAGTGACTCTCACGAGAGGTTTCTTTCTTTTTTCAGGACATTCTTTGGTTTGGTCCCATCATTTAGAATCTAGAGTTGTGTCCAGTTGCAGAAGGATCCACTGTAATTTAATGACTAGACTTGGTATAGATTTGGTAGAGTATCCCAGGATGGCTCTTGGGTTATACCCATCTAACCCAGGTAATCATAAGAGCTGGTATCTTTTTCCCCTTGAGCTTTTCCAGTATGATAAAAGACAATTCTTCCAAACAGCAGATCAGAGCACCTAGAAATGGCAGTTTTCCTATTACTCAAAGGAACAGAACAGGGAGGCCTTTTTATCATTAATCAACATCAAATGTACTTTGGGAAGTCCCAATTAGTGTTTCTGGGCCCATAGAAACTAAGTCTGGGCTAATTCCAAACCCCAAGGGATCTTGCAGCAAGGCTGCTTCAGCCATTTGAAATCCTTCCTGAGAACATGAAGAATGCTCTCAGGTGAGTCCAGTCTCCATTTCCTGTGCACTCTGCAGTCATTAAGATTGATGGTATAGACATGGCTCACGGTCCCATCTTTCTTTTCTTCTCTTATTATTCTATTAGGAGAGATTTAAGTCTTCTTACCTGGTTTTGGAAGCAATGATGAGACCAAGCCACCTCTGCATTTTAGTTCCAAAATGCAATATATGAAAGTGAATTCACAGGGTAAAAATTCCTAAAACATGTCAGCAATTTGATGTACTATTACTTCTCTGCTCTAAATTCTGTAATGGCTCCTTATTTCACTCAGGGTAAAAGCTATAGCCCTTATAGGGCCTTCAAGGCTCAAAGCTTCTGGCCCCATTGTGCCTTCTGACCTCATCCCCTATGACTTCCCTTCCTGCTCACTCCTTACTGTTTCCATGTGCCTGCTAGAGAGCCTGTACTTTAGATGTTCCTTCTGCCCCCAAATATCCATCCACATGACTCATTCCTTATCTTCTCTAAGGGTCTGCTAACATTTCATTTTTTCAAAGAGGCCCTCCCTGACTACCCTATTTAATCCTGCAACAGGTCTCCCTAACCCTCCTTGGGACTCCTGATTGCCCTATTATTTTCCCCAAAGCATTTATTTATTTTTATTTTTATTTTTTTAAAGATTTTATTTATTTATTTATTTGACAGAGAGAGAGAGATAGTGAGAGGGAACACAAGCAGGGGGAGTGGAAGAGGGAGAAGCTGGCCTCCTGCTGAGCAGGCAACCTCATGCGGGGCTCGATGCCAGGACCCTGGGATCATGACCTGAACCGAAGGCAGATGCTTAACGACTGAGCCACCCAGGCGCCCCTTCCCAAAGCATTTAAAAAATACTGTGTAACCTAATTTTTATGTTATCTCACCCACTAGAACGTAAGATCCACAAGGGTACCAATTTTTGTCTGCTTTGTTCAAAATAAATACCACATTTCTAGAATACTGCCCTTGTACTGGTACATAGTACCAAATAAATAAATATTTTAACTTTTTACTTAGTTTTTTAAATATTCTACTATGAGTGAGGTCTACAATACTTGTCTTTCTCTTTCTGACTTATTTCACTTAGCATAAATGCCTTCAAGATCTATCCATATTGTCACAAATGGCAGAATTTCCTTTTTTTAAATGGATAAATAGTATTCCATTATTTGTAAGTATGTATGTATCGAGATATATAAATATATGTCCTACATTTTTTTAATTCATTTATTCATTCATTCACTCATTAACGGACACTTAGGTTGTTCCATGTCTTGACTATTGTAAATAATGCTGCAATGAACATGGGTGTGCAGGTGTCTTTTCAACATAGTGAGTTTATTTCCTTTGTGTATATATCCATGTGTGGAATGGCTGGTTCATATGGTAGTTCTATTTTTAATTTTTTGAGGAACCCCCATACTGTTCTCCAAAGTGACTTGCCAGCTATTTATTTATTTATTTTTACAGATTCTTTTTTTTTTTTTTTCAAGCAGTAGGTCTTTTACCTGAAAGCAACATCTCTGATCCTCCAATGATAGGAAAATTCAGAACTCCAGGGATTTTGTGTAGACACAGTTAATTGGTTCAGGTTAGGGCTATCCTGGTAGAAAGAAAGAAAGGAAGGAAGGAAGGAAGGAAGGAAGGAAGGAAGGAAGGAAGGAAGGAAGGAAGGAAGGAAGGAAGGAAGGAAG